>NC_064410.1:625000-647500 GCF_023375975.1 Astyanax mexicanus
CCAAGACAGCAAGTCTTTGTGATGCATCAAGAGCCACGGTATCCAGGGTAACGTCAGCATACCACCAAGAAGCACCAACCACATCCAACAGGATTAACTGTGGACGCTGTAAGAGGAAGCTGTCTGAAAGGGATGTTCGGGTGCTAACCCGGATTGTATCCAAAAAACATAAAACCACGGCTGATCAAATCACGCAGAATTCAATGTGCACCTCAACTCTCCTGTTTCCACCAGAACTGTCCGTCACCACAATCAATTACTGTGCTCTAAAACCAGGTGCTTCAGTTTCATTGTCCAACACCTGTATATGTCTCCCAGCTCTAGCAGGTCCTCTGTGTTTGTTATGTTAATCCAGTCTTCACTGGTTTCTTCTACACTCCTCCTCCCTCAGTGTACAGCGACTCCCTCACCCTGTTTACATTCTCTCGGACTCTGGCCGCACACGTGGCCGGTGGAAACGGACGGCGTGTCAGCAGGAATTGTGCTCCATGTCTGCGGTGATTAGAATAGATGTGCTGGTGTTGCGTGGCTGCCGGACACGGGCGCAGTCTCCTGCCGCCAGATGGAGAGCGTTTTGAGCGTGCGGTCGGCTCCACGCCGAGGCGCCGGCACACCGGACTGACTTAAATGAAAACGGATGGCCGCCTACCTTCATTAATTCAATCAGATTTCACTCAGAGGAAATGGAGTGTTTGGAGTCGCAGGGGAGGAGGAGTGTGATGCGAGATCGATAAGGTCATTTATCAGTCTAACGGTCCAAATCCCAACACACACACACACACAAACACACACTATACACACACACACACACACTCAGAGAGAGAGAGAGACTCCTGCAATCAATGTGCACTTAGTTAGAAGACTCAAGTCGTATTTATTTACTCTGTAAATCTGACCTCAGACCTGCAGTGAAGCAGCAGATCTGTTACTTACTTACTCCACTAAACTAAAGCTACAGTTCAACATCCTGTTTCTCATATTCACTACACTACTCTATTAAACATCTCTTTCTAATAAAATCCTCTTTTTCTTGTTTGTTTGTGTTCTGAAATACAGTGAGTCTCTCTGAGTTGTTTATGATGCTGCACATGATGAAACTCTTCCTCATCCTCTTCCTCATTGTCTGCAGCAGCTAGTAAAAGAAAATATTCAGAAAAACACAAACAAGTCGATCAGGAAAAGCACCGTGTCTACATTAACCCGTGAATTAGTATTCTTGGCTCCGCCCACCTCGGCTCGGGACCGCCCACAAACAGAACAGAGCCAAAGCCGAGGAGTGACACACCGTCTCGTCAGATAGGAGACAACTAACAGCACTAGGAACAGCATGCAGTTCATTCCTGTGTTATTTGTGCGAATAACACATCAGTGTTTATATACTTTACCCAGTAATTCAGAGCTAAGAAACTAATGGTTAGAATTAGTCTATGGAGGAAAAACACCACCAGCCAAGTACAATAGAGATAGGTAGGTGTATATTTAGAACAGTTCTGTTTACACTAGTTAAAAGTACCTCTGTGTGTAAGTAACTATAGGTTTAAATAGGATCTCCGGTGGATTTTGTGTTTTACAGAGGTCAGTAATTTCTCCCCCCCCACTCCTTCACTGGACTAAAGCAGCATTATACCTGATCACCGGAGCACTTTTTTTCACCCAATAATTCATTCAAACTAGAGACACAACTAGACAAAGAAATCAGACTCTGCCTCTTTTTGAGCTGCTGCTGATGCAGAATTGCCAAGTAGCATCACAGCACAGTGCTAACGCTCGGAGGAAAGCAGCGCAGCGACTCGGTTCTGATACATCAGCTCACAGATGCAGCTTTGTGCTGATCCACATCACCCTAGGAGTGATGAGGGGAAAGAGAGAGCGCCATCTACTGTACTGTACCCACCCAGAGAGAGCAAGGACAACTCTGCTTTCTCAGTGCTCCGGCAGCTGATGGCAAACTGCATGAACGGGATGTGAACCAGTGATTTTCTGATCATAGTGGCAGGGCTTTAGACTGCTGGGCCTCTTTGTTTTTAAACAGATTTGACACACTGGTTCATTCATGCTATGGACCTTTTTTGCGCTAATTAAACCTCTTATTGAGGTCAACATAAAACTATATGTTTTATCATAAAAGCAAGGGAGGGTGTTTTTCTTTAGCATAGATCCTTTAGGAAGACCTTTTAAACTTATTTCAAACACATGTACAATTATAATTTAATAATAATCATTACAGGATCATTAGAGGAGGTAAAAGCACTTAAATGCAGAAAATCTGTAGTTTTAGTTTTAGTTGTTTTGTTGGGGTTTTGATGTTTAATCGTCACTAAAATTAATATACAGTTAAATCCCTGTGAATTTGTGGTGTTTTCCAGAATTCCATGTTTAATATAATGGGGAATAGGAGTCCCTGAACTGCTCCAGATACCGTGGAGCCGGGCAGGAGGGTCAGCGCGAGGTGAAGAGTTCCCTCAAGGCAAAATAAACCACGAGTTCCAGAGACGTTTCCAAACGACACCTAAAATAAGTTGGAATGGAGAGGGCAAACGGAGGGGAGAGCATAAATTAACTTGTGTTCTACATCATCAGACTCGCTCATGGCCGTGTGAACTGTTCCTCTCCTCTGTCTAAAGCCTTTTGATTCGCAGACGGAAGATAATAGGATCTATTTTAGTGATCTATAGGCCAGACGTCAATTGTCAACTATACGCATCGTGTAGCTTTTGTGTAGATTTAGTGCGTATCAGTGTGTCTTTGCTATCGTAAAAGACGGGTAAAGTACAGTTTGCAAGTCTCGAAATGCAAAGCATAAGGAATGTTATCTAATTAAGTCTCTTAATTAATCATGGGTGTGGTTGTTATTATTTTGGGCGTAACGTGAAACCAATAAACCAATCAGAGTGTCTGAATCTTGCTCATCATTCTCTTTTTAAGAGTCAGGTGAGCTCTGACTTTGGTGGATTGCTATTTTAACAGTGCAGCTACCTGGATCTTCACAGTGGGGATGGGTGCTGTGTTCAGGGTGATGAGCAGTGTTATTTTTGTATTTAGGCCAAAAAGTTCAACTTTGGTCTGATCTGAGCACAGAATCTTCTTCCACATGTTTGCTTTTGTTTCTACATGAGTGCAAGATTTATAGTTGTCCTGAGCTGTGAATCTCTGCAGCTCCTCCAGAGTGACCATGGTCCTCTTGGCTGCTTCTCTGACCAGTGCTCTCCTTGTTTGAGTATAAATACTTTTGCAAGCCACTGTATATCTAAATAAAATCACTATAAACTACAGTTTGGACATATAATACATGTATATTTTAATGAATAACATTCACTAATCATAAAGATATAGGTTTTAATAGATAACCGTATCTGAAAGCATGAGTCTGTGATGGAGAAATGTGGTAAAATGTCAGAACACGCTCTGTGTGGAGTAGCTGTGTGGTGATGGATGGGGTAATCTGGCCGTTTAGAATGGTTCGGGATGCAGTAGAGCAGCTGAATGACGTGGCTAAGTGAGTTTACTCCTCTGGAGATCTGTGTGTAATTTGATCAGCTGATTGGCCTGGAGTTTGGAGCTCACTCGCGTTTCCTCCTGGTCCACTGATACAGTCTGAACTGTGATGAGACACTTTATACTGGCTCAGATTTCTCCTTCTCATCAGATCATTGTTTTTTTTGTTTGTTTTTTTGGGTGGTTATACTGTTTTAATCGGTGGGTCAATTTAAAGCTGTGCATGGTTACACTAAGATGTTGATAAATAAAGGCAAAGGTACTGTTTATAACCATGACAACTATAAGAACAGTTTGAATTTTAAAACAGTATTTTGCGATTTTTTAAAACATTTTCTTAATGCTTGCTGTTTATTCGATATATACAATTAAAGCTGCAGTAGGTCAATTTTTAGTTCATTCTCACAAACACATGTTTCTGCTTCTGATTCTGTCCAAACTATTTGATGGTAATAATTTTAACATCTACTGTAAATGATTCACTAATTTCTCTAAAATGTATATGTAACTTTAAGGTTGTATAGTGAGAAGTAAGCTTTTTATGGTATACAGTGTTAAAACTAAGCAACATTGAATTAAATGAAATGGTAATCATCCAGTAACTGAGGGTTTCTGTTTTAGGATTAGAAAATAAAATGAGTTGTGTTGTGACGTCTGTCCTGTTCAGTTTCTCCTAAATTAACACATTAAGTGCCCTATTTTAGTGATCTATTGGTATTTTAGTGATTTAGGGCATGTAAGTGTGTCTTTGCTATCCTAACGATGGGAAAAGTACAGAAAACCTTGTGTGACTCAAAATGCACAAAAGTCATGTACTAATTGAGCGTAACGTGAAATAATAAACCAATCAGAGAGTCTCTTTAAGAGCTCATCATTCTCTTTAAGAGTAGATCAGGTGAGCTCTGTCTTTGGTGGATTGCTATTGTAACGGTGCAGCTACCTGGACGTGTTCAACAAACTCTTCTCAGCAGAGGAAACTGAGCTGCTGGTTGACGCTGTGAAGGAGCTCCAGCAGCTCATTTACGGGAACAGCAATGTTATTTTATTTACTATTCTGTTTATTGTTGATGTAAAAGTTGGGTTTGTATTGGCTGTATTGGCAAGATAGCAATGATTGTATATGAGGTATATGGGTATGTATTTTACATGTGTAGTAATGCACACCTTGTCGTTCTTATATTTCCACAGCCATCGAGACGCAGAGCAGCAGTTCAGAGGAGCTGGTCCCCAGCCCCCCCTCGCCCCTGCCCCCTCCCCGGGTCTACAAGCCCTGCTTCGTGTGCCAGGACAAGTCCTCGGGATACCACTATGGCGTCAGTGCCTGTGAGGGCTGCAAGGTGAGACTCTCAGAGACTCAACAATCAAAGAAATGAAAATATCAACCCTTTATTATAGGCTTCAGATAATCAGTAGTTTTAGAACAATTAAGAGACAACTTGGACGTGTTCTTTGTTTTTGTTTTCGGAAAAAGGACATCAGAAATCGGTATCAGAATTTGGGATCGGCATACACTCAAAATCAAATGACTTAAACTTGGGAGCAAAAAATGTGATTTAGTGGCAATCCCTACTAAAAACTGAATAACTAAATCTAAATACTGTCTAAATACTGCATACTAAATAACATAATTATCTAAACATTGAATAACATTGAGTATCTAAACATTAATAAGTATTAAAGTTACAATATTGTGTACAAACACACTTAAAAATGATGAGTTTCTTTGATTTTTACAAAATTGAAAACCTCTGGAATATAATCAAGAGGAAGATGGATGATCACAAACCATCAAACCACCAAACTGAACTGCTTGAATTTTTACACCAGGAGTAAAGCAGCATAAAGTTATCCAAAAGCAGTGTGTAAGACTGGTGGAGGAGGACATGATGCCAAGATGCAGGAAAACTAAAACTGTGATTACAAACCATCAGGGTTATTCCACCAAATATTGATTATTTCTGAACTCTTAAAACCATTTTTTTTTCATTATTTGAGGTCTGAAAGCTCTGCATTTTTCATTTTCTGTAAATAAATGCTCTAAATGAGAATATTTTTATTTGTAATTTGGGAGAAATGTTGTCTGTAGTTTATAGAATAAAACAACAATATTCATTTTACTCAAACATAAACCTATAAATAGCAAAATCAGAGAAACTGATTCAGGAACTGAAGTGTTGTCTTCATTTCTTAGTGCTGCTCTCTAAAGGATGTACTGTACCACTTAATAAAGTGAGTCTAGAATTAAAGGGATTTTTGGGGGATTTTTCCTGATGTGTTCAGTTCCTGATTTTTCTGTATTTTTCCATTATTTATGTTTTAGTTTAATATTAGAGGCAGCAGAATGGTTTCTTTTCAGCACGGGGGAGGAAGCATCAATGATCCGCCCTCAGGTTACTCCCCTGCAGTCTCAGCACTCTTGTCCGATTCTTCTGAGGATGTGTGGGGGGCCGGCCGGTGGGGCCGGCCGGTGGGGCTGGCCGGTGGGCTGCGCTTCGTGGGGAACGCTGTAGTGAGCAGTGTGTGAGGTTCTGAAGCTTTCCTGTTGAATTATTTACCTTATGAGGCTCTGTGAGCTCCAGAGCGAGATACACAGGTACAGTAGTTAAGCTCCCAGCGTGGGGAAGCAGGACGCTGCAGGACTGACAGTGGGACAGGGGGTGTAGCTCGGCTGGGTGGACGTGCTGTGATCTTGGTACGGTGGGTGTAGTTGTAGAGGTGTGTTCTGGAAGTGTAGAACAGGATCTAAGTGGTCTGTAATAATTTAAAAGTCATGAGACCACGAGGCGTTTCACACTGAACAGATTTTTCCGGGGCCTACAAGGCCTCTGTACCTTTTATCGAATGCAGATATCATCGCTGTCCAATCAAAAAAAACCCATCTCCATTTTTGTCATTTGCCATTTTTAGTTTACTACAAATTTTTGAACAGACTAACTGTCCCTTACACTGTGCCATAAATTTCTTGATGAACGGACCAATAGAAACTCTTTAAAATGACCTGAAATAAACTCTTTTTACGTTGACTTCCATTAAAAGTTTACAAGTTTTTTTTCTCTCTCCTGTAAAGTTGCTGTTTTGGAGATAAGTGTTTTTCATTGGACAGCGACGTTAAACAGTTTATTTAAAGTTCGGTCAACGCTTTCAAGATACGGAGCCCTGTATTTTCACGGCTTGGCGTGGTGGTCTGGAAGTGAGGTGTGTTCAGGTGTATTTCTGGAGTATTGCTTGTTTATCTTGGTAGAGAAAAACACAGGTGCGCCACTGATCTATTTAAACCCTGACAGCAGTCAACAGTCATCTGTCCATACCTATCTTGGCGACATGGCTCTTAATTGGTACTTTTCCCATAGAATCCCATAGAATTTGAAAATAGCAATTTTCAGGTCTGGATAAGTTTTTTTTAAAATAAAAACACCCAGAAAGTTTTGGAAAAGTCATGGAAATTTAATCTACAAATCTTTGTGTTTCAGTTTATCGATGGAGAAAATCTATTTTGAGCAAACAAATACATCAGATCAGAGTTAATTTAGTAATTTAGCTTCTACACAATGGAGCTCTCAGGATCTGACACACATTTTATTATTAAATATTAAAATTTTAGGGGTTTTTTTGTTTGTTCTCGGGGAGAACAAGAATTTCTAGTTTAGAAGAATTAAATAATGAGTTATCTTGTGAGAATGTGATAAATATAGTGGGAGTTAGAGCTCTACACCTGTTCCGAGTGAAGTTGTGAGGGTGGGGTTGGGGGGGGGGGGTGTATATAAATAGCAGAAAGCAGGCTGGATTGGTTTCTTTGATTTCAGTAACACAGTTACTTGAGGGGATTAGAACGGGGGATTAGAGGTATTTTCGGTGTCATTTCTCTATTCCAGTGGATTCTGCAGCGTTATGAAGAACTACAGTGAGAAAATCCAACAATGCAGCAACGATTTTCCTCTCAAACTTATAGCTGGAGCAATAAATATCATATCTTGATACGATATAAAATATATAACTGTGTATCTAAAGGCGTTTTTACACCAGCACTATTTGCTCTGGTTAAAACAGCCTCTGGTTGGTTTGCACTCTTCTACGGTTCGGTTCATTTCAGCAGGTTTCTAACATTAATAATCGAACCAAAAGAACTGGACTGAACATTAGAGTTAGAGTTTAGAGTTTAGGTTAGAGTTTAGGAAGGAGGAGAGGATGGACATGAATGCAGATAAATTCAATTTAATATACAGAAACAAGTTAAACTAAAGCAAAACAGAAAACAAACACCGGAAATGTAAAAAACACAAAAAACTAAACTTTGAAACTAAATTAAAAAAAATAATAAAACAAACAAACCTGATGCATACACAGCATACCAGCCCACAAAGATACAAAATACTCGACAAGGAATCACTCAAACTACAGGCTATATATACACCAAAAGGATAAGGAACACCTGGGACCGGAAACAAGGTGGTGGGGTTACAAACAAGACACAAGGTGACAACACTAATGGCTATGGCAGAGCTAGGGCAGAGACAGGACCATAACAAAACAAGACCATGTGCTTAAAGAGCACACGGCTGGGAGCACAAGACAGAAAAAACAAAAGAGTAAAAAACAAAAGACAGGTTCTGTTTTTGGTGAGAATGTAATCCAGTCTCGATCCAACCTGACTATCAAATATACTATTTTAATTGGAGCTAAACTGCTGTTCAGGTGCAGTTTAACCTGATTTACTAGCCAGATTATTAACTATCACAGTTATGAGCCTACACTCTGTCGTCTCTGCTGCTGCTCCATACTAAACTGTTTACACACTGAATGACGAAAGTGCTGCGTTCACTGCTCGCAGATTCCCGACTCTAATCCTTTACTATGCCACACATCCAATAAAAAAAAATGGCCTTTTTTCTTTTACTTTGGTAACGTGAAGGTGCCAAAAATACGCCTTCCGTGGCTCAAAACCAATTTTCTAAACTAATTTTCTTAAATAATCGTGGGTGTGTTTTGGCCGTGACATAAAGTTAACAAGTCAGTGTGCCAGTTTTCATTCCCTTTAAGAGGCAGGGTGTATGATAGAGCCCTGAGTTTGTGAGTGTGTGTGTGTGTGTTTGATGTGCATATTTAATGCTATTGTCCTCCGTCTGATGAGCAACAGTCTCTTCTTCATTTGCATTGTTTGAGGTGATGTCTCTGTGTTTGGTATGGGACGGGACGGCTGATTTGAATTGGTAAAGTGCTTCAGGAACATATGGTCCAGCAGAAGCGCATGCATATGTATCTGAGACACGGTGAAGAGGACACGGCGTCTCCGGATAAACCCAAACCCAAACCCCCTCTAAACACCACACACTCTGCTGAACACACCACTCCTACATCCTTTTGACATTGGAATCTATCTGGCATGCACTCTCGCGCTCTTACTTTCTCTCTCTCTCTCTCTCTCTCTATATCTCTCTCTCTATATCTCTCATCTCTTGTGACGTGATGTCCTGTTTTTAAATGATGATTTTAATGGCTTTATATGGCCAGAAATTGATGATTAAATAATATAACATGGTTTGGTTATAATAAAGTGTTGTTAAAAGTAAAAAGACTCTCTCTCTCTCTCTTTTTCTTTTCTCTCGCTCTCTCTCTTTCTCTTTTTATTTTCAGTAAATTAGTACTGATACCCAAACAATACTTTTTAATATTTTTTACTAAATTGTAGGTGCATGTTTAGAACAGTTTTGTTTGCTCTAGTTACTTCCTGGACCTGGACTCTACCCACCTCCGTGTGTAACTATAGGTTTAAATAGGATCTCCGGTGGATTTGGTGTTTTACAGAGACTCTAAGACTAGATCAGTGTCTGAACTGCACTTAGCAGGGCATTATTACACATGTTGTAAAGTAACGTTTTTTATACACATGTTATAAAAGTGATTTTAATTATTTTAACACAATTATTTAGTAGTTGTTTAACAGACGAGATGAGTAATCTCATTCTTATACTGTGATTCTTATGCTCTGATTGGCCGAAAGCACTTCAGTTACGCATCAGTGGCGAAATCAACTGCATGCACTATATTTGTTATAATTCGTTATTAATATTATAGCATATTTTTTAGCCTGATAATTTACTTTTCACTCAGCATCCAGATGAACAGATTAGTGTGAAGCATGGTCAGATTTTGAGGGAATAAAGCTGTTATACAGCAGTCTAATGGCTGGTTGAGCATTAATAAAGCCCACTCCTCTCAGCAGCTGGGTGGACGGGGACGTGTTTTCTGGCGCTCTGTTAGAATAAATGTCCTGGCTGAGGGAACAGGACACAGCGGCAGTGCTTTCACACCACCTCATGGGCTCATAAGTTTCTCTAAGGTGGTTTTTAATATCTTTATTTACTCTGTGCTGTCGGCCTGTAGTGCTGGAGGAGTGAAGAACAGCCTGTGCTGCTGAGGGAGGGGAGGGGAGGGGGGTTAAAAGAGGACTAGAGCCTCAGAAAGAAAGAAATAGAGAGCAGTGATGGTGTACTGCAGCCGGTGTAGATGGATACTCAAAAAGAAGAAGATTAGCAGTTTAAAATCAATCTTTTAGGTAACTTTTAGCATTTAAAAAAAGGAAAAACATTTTTTTTAAAGGTGTTCTTCCGCTAAAATCCACTTTTTTCATGTTCTTGTTTGTGAAATACAGTGAGTCTCTCTGAGTTGTTTATGATGCTGCAGATGATGAAACTCTTTCTCAACCTCTTCCTCATTGTCTGCAGCAGCTAGTAAAAGAAAATATTCAGAAAAACACAAACAAGTCGATCAGGAAAAGCACCGTGTCTACATCAACCCGTAAATCATTAGTATTCATGGCCACAAGATATACAGATCTGTAAAAAATGAAGAGATCACTTCAGTTTCTGAATCAGTTTCTCTGATTTTGCTATTTATAGGTTTATGTTTGAGTAAAATGAACATTGTTGTTTTATTCTATAAACTACAGACAACATTTCTCCCAAATTACAAATAAAAATATTCTCATTTAGAGCATTTATTTACAGAAAATGAGAAATGACTGAAATAACAACAAAAAAAAAAGATGCAGAGCTTTCAGACCTCAAATAATGCAAAGAAAACAAGTTCATATTCATAAAGTTTTAAGAGTTCAGAAATAATCAATATTTGGTGGAATAATCCTGTTTTTAATCACAGTTTTAGTTTTATGTTCTTCTTCACCAGTCTTACACACTGCTTTTTGATAACTTTATTGCATGCACTTGTGATCATCCATCTTCCTCTTGATTATATTCCAGAAACATTAAAGAAACTCTGTTTCAGAAAGCTGTTTATGTCGTTTTTATGCCAGAGAACCCTTTTAAAAATTATTGCGATTGCTATTGACAATTCTGTGCATTCCACATTAGGTCAAGACATACTTCTTTCTATTCTTCTTCTTCTTCTTTGATTATATACTTTGATTTGTATCTGCTGGAAACTTCAGTGAACTTCCCTGAAACTTTCCGCAGCGCTGCAGATAAGCAGGGAGAGAGAGAGTGATAAAAGAGAAGAGAGAGAGAGAGAGAGAGAGGGTGAGGGAGAGGTAGGACAATGTGTAGAGTTAGCCATGCTGCCTGTGTTCTGCCTGTCATAATAATCTCCCGGAGACGCGAGAGCAGGACACAGGGACTGCTAACGCACAGCCCACTAATGTGATTTGTCAACGCTTGACAACATGAAAGCAGCGCAGCTTTCGCGCTCGAGAGAAGCCAAATGGAGCGGGTCATCTCCTCTCCGCTCATGAAAAGATCCCGCGTGTGGGACGCGAAAATGGATTTGATTGTATAACCACTGCCTATATTCTCCACTCTCTCTCTCTCTCGCGCTCTCTCTCTCTCTCTTTAGTGCCGTCCTCCCTCCCTTCGAATCGTTCCCTCATTCTGATTAAAGAAATCGCTGCTTCTGGCCGTGATGTTTAGTATTGTGAGCGTTTTCAGACTGTAAAGCGGGCGGGCGGTTGGCGGGAGCGAGATGGTATCAGGCGGGGTTATGTAATTATTATTATTATTATTATATTTAAAGCGCCGCTCGCAAAGCCGCCGAGGGCGAAGCAGAGCAGATGAATGGAGTCAAATCAGAGTCAAGGAGTGTGGAGAAACGACGAGGAGAAGAAGAGAGAGGATCAGATGCGGCTTCATGTACGGTGGCCGAGAAAGCCCAGCGCAGTGCAAATTGAAAAGCGCTGCAAAAGCACAAAACACATCCATCAAAATTACAACACAGGCGCAGCAAATAGAAAAACGCGCTGCAAAAAGAAAAACGCGCTGCAACTAGAAAAACGCGCTGCAAATACAACCACAACACAACGGAAGTGAGTCACAACACAACGGAATTTTCCCGGGGGACCTTAAAAGATGCTGTATTAGCTGTGTACAAAGGACAATAAGTGGCAAACAAGCTTCTGAAAAGTAAGTTATGTTTATTACCTGTGATTACCACGGTTGTGTGCATATTATTAAAAGTTCTGCTTCACAAAACGCCTTGTTTGCCACTTATTGTCCTTTGTACACACAGTGAAGTCCGAGACGTTACTGAAGACGCAGCTTAGCTGGTACAGTATCTTTTAAGGTCCCCCGGGAAAATTCCGTTGTGTTGTGACTCACTTCCGTTGTGTTGTGGTTCTATTTGCAGCGCGTTTTTCTATTTGCAGCTCGTTTTTCTATTTGCAGCGCGTTTTTCTATTTGCTGCGCCTGTGTTGTAATTTTGATGGATGTGTTTTATGCTTTTGCTGCGCTTTTCAATTTGCACTGCGTTGGGCTTTCTCGGCCACCGTATTCATGCGCTGATGATGCAGAGAACTGCAGTCTGTTGTGGGTCGTTAAGGTCACGCGCTTTAATTGTAATGATACTGATCTGATTATTATTACAGTATTATATAGTAAATGATGATGACACGCTCTGTATACTTCAGAGGGTCGGTTACCTGTAGATGCAGAGTGTGTGAGTGTGTGTGTGAGAGTGTCATGCCAGCACTGCCCCCCTGTTTTTTAATTGCATCAAACATTTAAAGTTCTCCTTCCTCTAAAATCCTCTTTTTCTTGTTGCTTTTATTTTCTGAAATACAGTAGGTCTCAGTAGTTGTTTATGATGCTGCACATGATGAAACTCTTCCTCATCCTCTTCCTCATTGTCTGCAGTAGTCAGTAAAAAAGAAAATATTCAGAAAAACAAAACGAGTCGATCAGGAAAAGCACCGTGTCTACACCGTGTCTGGTAACTCTTGAATTCTTTCTCGTCCATCATTTCCTGGGGCGGTCCTGATTACGCTTTTGATGGTCTTTTTTCGGCAAACTGCGCTCAAGGAAGCTTTTTTTAAAGTTCCTGAAATTCTTCTTTCTGGATTGACTAACCTTCATTTTTTGTTCTTTACTTAGTTGAATAGCTGACTACTAACTCACTGCCAGTTAAGGGAAGGATGACTGGACCCCTGTTTATGGTCATTGTGTTCCCTGATGAGGGCCAGTTCCATCATTACAAAATTTCTCATGGTCTTTGCAGTGACTGCACTTGAGAATACTTTTTAAAGCTCTTGAAATGTTTCTTTTTGGATTGACTGACCTTCATTTTTTTCTTTATTTAGTTGAGTAGTTGTTGCTTCTCATAATCTGGATTAGAACATTACTCAAATATTCACTATTCACTGTATACCAACTCTATACCTCTTCTATCTTTATTGTGTTCCCTGATGAGTGCCAGTTTCATCATTTTAGCATTTTTAATGGTCTTTGCCGTGACTGCACTTCAGGATATTTTTTTAAAGCTCTTGTAATTATTTTTTTCTGGATTGACTAACCTTAGTTTTTTTTCTTTTCTTAGTTGAGTAGCTGACTACTAACTCACTGTCAGTTAAGGGAAGGATGATTGGACCCCTTGTTTATGGTCATTGTGTTCCCTGATGAGTGCAAGTTCCATCATTACAACATTTCTCGTGGTCTTTGCGGTGACTGCACTTGAGGACACTTTCAAAGCTCTTGAAATTCTTCTTTTTGCATTGACTGACTTTCGTTTTTTACTTTTTACTTCTTTACTTTGAATAATTCTTGCTTCTCATAATCTTGATTAGAACATTGTATACCAACTCTATACCTCCTCTACCTCTTGGAACTAGAGTATAGGAGACTTCTAACTCACTGTCAGTTAAGGGAAGGATGACTGGACCACTGTTTATCCTCATTGTGTTCCCTAATGAGAGCCAGTTCCATCATTATAGCGTTTTTGATGGTCTTTGCGGTGACTGCACTTGAAGATACTTTTTTTAAGTTCTTGAAATTCTTCGTTTCGCATTTGACTGACCTTGAGTAGTTGACTACTAACTCACTGTCAGTTAAGGGAAGGATGACTGGACCCTTGTTTATGGGCATCATGTTCCCTGTTTGTGCCCCTCTTCCCTGAACTCGGAGAAAAGCGGCAGGGTTTTCTCAGCAGGGCCATCTGTGCTCTTCACTAAACCGTGTGGAAAGATAAGCGCCCTTCAGATATCAGACAGAGCGAGAGCAGAAGAAAGCCACAGGGACGGGAACAGAGCGAGAGGGACGGGAACAGAAGAGGAGGGTAATCGAGGGTCTCTTGTCCATCTTGTCGGGCGTTGAAAAGGGGTCTGTTCGGCCGTGGCCGTCGGGGTCTTTCTCCGTGCCCCGCTCTTATCTTCTGGGGTTTCGTGTCGGTGGGGGGGTACAAAGGGCGGCTTTGTGCGGCTGTTATTTACCCCCAGCTTTTCAGCAGCGCCCGGGCCCGGCCCTCACCTCTGCCGTGTTCTACAGAGAAACACACAAAGGCAGACGGCAACATTCTCCCCCCGATCCATTCCGCTCGGCTAGCCGTAACCTAATCCGGCCCCCTCCTCTCCCCTCCCTCATACTGTCTGTCCCTTCGCCTCCCTCCAGAACTACAGGTGTAAGTAACATCTGAGCTGCCTCTCTCTCTCTCTTTTTCTCTGTCTCTCTCTCTCTCCTGGGTCTCCGGTGTCCTCTCCACTTTCTGTGGCAGCGATAAGATGTCTGCACGATTAAGAGCGAAAAGTAATCCCGCCCCGGGCCCGTACTGAACGCTCAGGCAACACAAAAGTGGCACCGGTGCGGGCGGGACCGGGGCGGGAGGTGAGCAGGGGGAGGGGGGAGGGAGTACGAGGGGTAAATTATTGATGGGCAGCACTTTCGTTTTTTAATCTGTAAATGAGAAGCCTGGTGATGCTTTAGCCTGCTGTGTCACCCTATACTGCCACCATTAAGATAACAAGATGGAAGATAATGATCCTGGTTAAGATGCAGTTTACATGGGAGTGGGTGGGGTGGAGGGGGGGGCAGTAGAGCGAGAGAGACGAGAGAGGGGAGGTTGATCGCTCTTGGCAAGAACCTTGGAGCGAAGAAAACTCTTTGCTAAGCCAAGAGGAACCTGATGAGGTGCATCTGTGCTTATATCCATACAACTACTCCACCGACCTGGACTCCCATCAAAGAAGAGCGAGCGCTATCTTGTCCATTTATCTGCTCCGTTTACATGCCACCTGGTGCACGTCGTCCGAGAACAAAATCGGCCGAGACTTATCAGAGCATCGGCACCTCCGGGTCACTTTAATCACAGATAACCCTTCAGTCAGAGAGGAAGAAAAGAAAGAAAAGGAAGAGCGACGGAGGGAGAGCAGGAGACAGGGGGTGTTCTAGTGAAGACGAAGAGGATTAGTGAGTGATGGTGATTCACGTAACGTAAAGGCCACAGTAGTGTCCTTTAAAAGAGAGAAGGCCAGAGACCTGGATGTCTGAAGAATGGCCTCATGTGTTCATGGGTAACGCTTAATACCCCCACTGGGCATGCATCCACCCAATGAGCTTCAGCGGTCAGAGCCAGAGAGCTGGCAGTTGAGAGGTGGTGTCTGGAGAGGTGTGTGGTGTATGGCTGGGTATACTGTGGATCTCAAAAGGGTTCAAGGACTGTGTCATTTCATTCATTTCCACATATATCACTAAATCAGTAAATCAAGTGTAATTAACTACAAATTTACTCAATTTGAAGCACCTTCATGTTTTAGACTTTTAGACTAAAAACATAGTATACCTCTTATTACACAAGTTAGAATTACAGTAGGGCTCTATGGGCTCTACAAAACATGTTCATGAAGTTCTTTACTCACATAAAGAGATCTTACAAACCCTTTTTTCTACCAGTTTCAGGCCCTTTCAGAATGTTAATCAGCCATTTAAGGGCTCTGTCTCTTTTATGCAAATAAACACTGTCACAGCCTGTCACATAAATTACATTATCGACTTATCGTTTCCAATAGTGTGGTAGAGAGGCACGGATACAGGAAGTGAATGAACTCAAAACATGCCTTAATTAGGAAACACCCAAAACAAAGTTGAAGAAATATATTTACGGCTCAGTGCGGCTCTAGTCGCTTAATTTTAGTGTCTCTTAGGTTCGTGTTGCCGCAGCCTTTCTCTCAATATCAGCGTATCTCTCGAGTGAAGACTGAAGCAGGGTCTTTATATCGGTCCAATGCGGTCCAGCTGGGACAGACCGGGGCTGCACGTCATGGTGTGGGGCAGACTTACGCTTCCCCTGCCTCTGCACTTTGTAATGTTTATAGTCTTTGAAAGGGTGTAATTCCTTTGTTATAATATTATGTTATCATTATTATATTATTTGTGCCATTTAATGGTCTTAAAATGCACAGTATCGTTTATTGCAATAACGTTTGGGACAACATATCGTTCACAAAAAATTATTATCGTGACAGGCCTAATCAAAACTCAGAGTGCTCAGAGTCATTATGATAGCTGCATTGAGCGCTTTGCTTCAGCTTGGCCTTGAGTATCATGGATATACTGTACACTGCTAGTAGTATGGAAGCATTAACTGCCTCATACTCGTAATATACTACATATATACACTCATCCACACACACACACATAAACGCTTAAACACTCTGACACTGCATTTCAAGGCCACCTCCACGTAACGGCTAACAAGCCCCTGACTGCGTGACCCGTGTGGTCGGTCACTGAGACACGGAGGCTCATGGTCTCACCAGCCTTGAGATCAGCAGCCCGAGCTGAACACAATAAGCAGATTCCATATGAAGCCCGGCCTCATCTCCATCCATCAGAGAGCCAGAGAGTGACGCAGGGGAAACGCTCACATCACCCTGAATAAAGACGTCTATTAGCAGAATGAAGAATCTATCACCCGGCGAGGTGACCTCAGCGCCGCGCTCACGTGCCGCTCATCGAGGAAGGCCATTGGCTGGCGGCGGGAGAGTGAGCGATGCGAGAGGCGGCCCTCCGCTCTGATACGTTACCCATCATACACTCCGCTCGGCCTTTAATGAAAGCGCAAGGACCCATCCGTCACCGAGCGCCTGGCAAATGGAAATTCAGCCGCCCTCAAGAGACACACACACACACACACACACACACATATACACACCATATACACACACACACAATCTGCGAGCATGTGCACATACCCGTACATGACTGATCATCATCGCCGCCGCCGACCGCAGACCAACAACACATTAATATTCACTAAAAAACCCTTTAAGGATTTTTTTATTTTATTTTATTTTTATTTTTTTCAAAGGAAAAAACACTGAAAGACTGTGGCTTCTACATTTTAACCTCAGCGAGACGAATCGAGTTTCCAGACCAGACCAGTAAAACACCATGTTCCTCTCATGTTTATTATAGTTAATAAGATAAGATAATCCTTTATTAATCCCACAATGGGGTAATTTGCAATGTTACAGCAGAACAAAGGAAAGGACAGAGAAACAGGTCAGGGAAATATATAAATATACATACAAATAATAATAAAAACTATGTACACAAAAAAAAAACAGGAAATATATAAAAATACTTAAAAATGTAGGAAAAAAAGGAAAAAGTATATACATCTTGTGCTGCTAAGATAAGAGGGGTCAGAGGGGATATGATTAATTATGTATAAAGAAGCATGTGGATAAAATGCAAAAAAAGATTTAAACATTAAATAAGTAAAAATATATAATATATTTTCCCAATAATATAATATCAGCCAAAGGTACAATAAAATTAAGTAAATACATTACAAATAATATATTAAGTTCATATTAAATGACTGTACATTATCAACAATTGATTGCAATTTTAACTGAATTGTTTGTAATGTGTTGTAATTACATTATTGAGACCATTTATTAAGATTTATTTTTTATTTTTTCATGTTGATCATTTGTATAATCTTTCTACATTATTTAAATTACATGAAATTGTCATGCATTATCTTCTTACATTATTAGAATTGTTTTCATATTGTTTTAAGGTACACTGACTTTAATTCATTATTCTATTATTAAGAATTTTTCCTTAAAATTATTATGTTGATCATTTTGCAATACTATATATTCTATATATTATGTTGTCTTAAATGTTTTATATTTTGACTTAGCTAAAGTTAACATTTTATTATGCCAGAATGTCAGAAAAAATCCCTGAAGAAATCTTTACGTGATCATGTTTTGTGCCTTTAATCTTTATGTATCTATAACTGTCTCACTTCCTGTTTTTCTCTCAGGGTTTCTTTCGCAGAAGCATCCAGAAGAACATGGTGTACACCTGCCACCGGGACAAGAACTGCATCATCAACAAGGTGACGAGGAATCGCTGTCAGTACTGTCGTCTACAGAAATGCTTCGCTGTTGGAATGTCCAAAGAGTGTGAGTGTTAAATCTATTCTAACCTACTAATCCTGGTATATACTCCATCCTATACACACACACACACTCACACTCACACTAGGGCTGCACGATATATTGCTTAGACATCGTCATCGTGACGTGTGCATGTGCAATAGTCACATCGCAGGACGTGTGATGTCACTTAATGCAATTAAATCAAACACGTCACGTTTTAATGTTTTGATTCTTGACACAAGAAGTAGATACACAGCGCTGTCTCTTTGTCTGTGTGAGTGACAGGCTGCTGCTGCCTGAGAAGCGTGAGAGGGAGGGGGAGCGGGGAGTAAACACATGTTAACCGCATGGCCTCCATCCACATGGTTGGGCACGTGCTCGTAAACACAGCAGCAGATATTTCCAGTTACAGCAGAATTCACACTTTTAATCCCAGAAAAACAAACGTTCTTATTTACCTTATTTGCCTTTTAAAAGGCCATTTAAATGCCTGATTAAAGGGCAGATTATTGTTGTTTTGCAATTTCCTTCAAGTTTTGAGTGATCTGCTGACTCTAAAGCACTGACTCAGCTCTCGGTTGGTCAGGATAGCTGGTGAAGTCACAGGCATTGTTTAATATTGTGATATACTTCAGTTTCTGAATCAGTTTCTCTAATTTGGCTATTTATAGGTATTTATATGTTTGAGTAAAAATTACAAATAAAAATATTAATTGGTCATTTAGAGCATTTATTTTTTGCAGAAAATGAGAAATGGCTGAAATAACAAAAATATAAAAAGATGCAGAGCTTTCAGACCTCAAATAATGCAAAGACAAAAAAAAAAATCATATTCATAAAGATTTAAGAGTTCAGAAATAATCAATATTTGGTGGAATAATCCTGGTTGGTTTTTAATCACAGTTTTTTTTTTTCATGCATCTTGGCATCATGTCCTCCTCCACCAGTCTTACACACTGCTTTTGGATAACTTTATGCTGCTTTACTCCTGGTGTAAAAATTCAAGCAGTTCAGTTTGGTGGTTTGATGGCTTCTGATCTTTAGTCTTCCTCTTGATTATATTCCGGAGGTTTTCAATTTGGCAAAATCAAAGAAACTCATCATTTTTAAGTCTTATCTTATTTTTTACAGAGCTGTATGTTGCACTGAGGCTGTTAGGTTAACTCAGTCCCTCCCTCAGAGAGTCATCACGTATCACGGCACAGTGCTGACAGCAGTAGGGTGGGTGTCGTCTCACAGCTGCAGGGTCAGGGGTTCAAATCCCTTCTTGGTTAAAAGCTGAGAAATAAGACTAAAGGTCAGGTGTGAGTGTTGTGTTCTGTAGCTGCAGCTTTGAATAAGGGAGTTATAATGCCGATGTGTTCTGACATAAGCTCTCTCACACGCAGCTTTACAGAGAGTCCTATCTCAGGGAAATGTTAGAGGAAATGCCAGCAGCCCGGTGCCCTTTCTCTTAAAACAGGGATCTGTGGAGTTAGGAGCTTTTCGCCTGTATGCAATAACGTCCACTTTTATTGCCAAGAAATCCTGAAATTTAGTTTATCATATTTTTACGGGGTTACCAGATTATAAGGTGTACTATGAATTAATGTCTATTTTCTGGTCTTATTTCACACATAAGGCTTAGGGTTAGCAGCAGGTTACAGGTTGATAATGCTCACCTCTGAATGGTGAAAGAGCTAGCGCTTAGCGTAGTTAGCTGCTAATGCTAATACTGCTCCAGACTTAGTGCTGGAGAAACTTCACTAAAACTCCTGTATAACTCTGTACTTCAGTGGAGTAGCTTTACTGCTCCTTAATACCTGACTGATAGAATTCATACATAAGAAGCACCGGATTATAAGGAGCTCTGATGATTTTTTGGAAAATTAAAGGATTTCTTTTAAAGTCAAACGAGTGCTGGATGTTAATCTACACAGATTTCTCTCCTGAAAACTGTTTATTTGAGTGAGTAAAGCACTTCTGTTTATTTACAGTAAGATTAGATTAACAGATTTCCACTAAGGCTAGCAATGACTAGCGGCTAATGTGCTACACTCTCGACTGTTCTACACTAAGGAGCCAGAGTGATATTAGCTAGCGGTTCATCCCACATAGCTTGTTTTAACACAGTCATTTTAATGCTAATGTTGCTCCAGCAGTGCTAGCCAGGGTTAGCATACAATGCTGTACTTCAGTGGAGTGGCTTTACTGATGATTTTTATAAAAATTAAAGGATTTTAGGTGCGCATTATAGTGCAAAAAATACAGTACGTGCCTTTTATTCATCATGTTTGCATTTGGATCTTTTTTTCATATTTCACGGACAACAGACTTCCTGCCACTTTTATGACTTTATGGCTTTATGTTTTTCTCCAGATTCACCAGCGTTGTGCTTCCCTGCATGTTCCCCTTTTAATTTAATAAATGCATTTACTACGCTGCTTCATCAAGCGGTTGAAACTAAAATAGGAAACCCTGACTGGCAGTACGCCGGCACATCAGGACAGCGGTGATTTGCGTCGGGCTCCAGCAGTACCTGGAGTTGCTCCTGAAATAAGGGACTTCAGCTGTTGAATGCGTCATTTAGCCGACGGTGTTGCAGCAGTGTTTTGGGCGCTCCTGTTCCTGCGGATCCGAGCGCTTCACATTTCACACGTTATTGGAGCTCCTGGATTGCATCAGCAGTTATGGCCCCAGTCCACTTCATGCTCCATTTACCTCCATTCTTTCTTGCCCCCTTTTTCAGGACAAAAGAGCAATCCAGACTGTGATTTCTTAATGTTCATCCCCCTCTTCTTCCTCTCGCTCCTCCATTCAGAGACGAGCCGACGGTTTAAAGGTGTGGTGCGGGAGGGGGGAACGGGGAAGCGGTGGGTTTATGATATGTGTCTATCTGTGGTTCTGTGATGGATGGAACTAAACTGGATGGCTCTGTTGGAAAAAACTGGTTCTGTTGGAGGAAACCAAGCTAGTGGAGCACAGAGCGAATGGAGTGATGGAGGCATGGAGGGATGGTAATAGAGCTCATCAGTGCTAAGTGTGATGGTAATGATGCACATTCTGGCTACTGTGAGACAATTTCAGCCAAAACAGGACAGACTCAGAGTAGAACTGGTGCTACAGAGACACATTTTTATCTCTAGTCTACGTTTTTCTGTGTGAATCATTTTTGGAAGACTTTAGGAAACGATAGGATCTGAAAGACAAAACTGTTTAAGCCCGGAAATAAAGAATACTAACATCAGGTTCTCCGGAAATCAGTAGTTCGCTGCTGGGTGTGGGTTGATGCTATACGCTCCCTGTGCTGGGTGTGCGGTTCCGTGGTTGGTTCAAATGCGTTTGCATTAATTTTTTTTTTTTAAGTTTTGTTGCACAGAACAGCAAGTGAGGCCTGTTGTCCATCAGAATAGACCACGAACCAGCCAATGAAACAGTAACTTAGCCCCGCCCAATGCACTGAAAAACAGCACTAGAGCCTACGAGGCAAAGTAAGAGCTAATTTTGACTAATTGTATATGGTTTAGAACACATTTTATAATGTTTATTTTACTGTTTACTACTGTTACTGTTTGTGAAATAAAAAGGTGAATTCCACATATGAAATAAAAAAATGCTAAATAATGCAATGCTCTGTTTGTTTGTAGCTGTGCTGTTTGGTTTGTAAGCGCTGCGCCGTTGCTAGTTTACCTGTATGTGGTGGAGTAATACAACATGGAGAGCTTCGGTTACAGTGCATTACCGGCTGATAACGGTAGAACTCATATAACGCCTCTCAGCCAATCACATTGCAGGGTCGGAACTAACTGAGATATAATGTGTTCTAGTGTGTTATTGTTATGTTATAGAGTCTAATAAACACAATATTCATAGGAAGTGTTACCAAATGTTTCTTCTTCGATTATTAGTTTAGACCAGTAGTCTCAAACTCGCGGCTTTATTCAAATGAATCCGCCACTGTGCTGGGTCCAGCCAATCAGAGAACAGCAGGAACGGCGACTTCACACACATACGAGCCTCACACACAGAACAGCTGCCTTTTAACCACAGAGGAGAAGATAAAAATTAAGATTAAAAAGATTTATTTATATGGATTTATAGAACTATCGATCACAGTGAGGTTGATTATTATATTAAAAATATTAAACTTATGATTGACTACATCTGCTGCTTCATTTTATTTAAAAACGTCACAGACACGCCCACACAGCGAGTCGAGAAATCCAGTGTTCTGTCAAATTGTGCTACCCGGTCAAACCGTGCTACCCCATTAGTGTATATTTAAAGGTAAAAATACAAAAGAAGCAAAAGCTATTTAAGAAGTAAAAGTTAATGTACTATTTTTGGATAGACTAAA
>NC_064410.1:652500-910000 GCF_023375975.1 Astyanax mexicanus
ATTAACCCTTACAGCATGCTAACACAGATACAGCCAACAGAGACAGAGCTGTTAGTGCGTACGTCCTGTACTACCCATAATTCAATTCCCCTCACCTCCCTCTGCATCTCTCTCTCCTCCTCCTCTTCTGTCTCTTCTATTCTTCTATTCATCTGTCTATTTCTCCATCACCTGTCATCCATTCATCTTTAACCTCAATATTCTTCCCTCAATACTCTTCAGTACTCACTCAATCCTTCCAATCCCTTGTTTACTTAGTCTTTCAATTCCTAATTCAATCACTCAATCTTTCTGTCTTGTTTTTCCACTTGATCTTTTCTCATATTTCTTATTTTCTGTTGTATTGTACTCTTTTTTTCAGCTCTCAATCCTTCCAACTCTTTCCATTTATTGTCTTTTTTTAATCATCCTTCCAATCCGCCTCAATCCTTCCATCTCCTCTTTCTCATTTTCTCTTCAGTTGTTTTTTTTTCTTAGGTTCTCTATCATTCCAAATCTTCTCTCTTATTATCTTTTTTATCTTTTTTTATGCCTTACCTTTTCTCTTATTTCCTCTTTTGTTGTTTTGTTTCTTACGCCTCAATCTTCCAACCCTTCTCTCTTATTGGCTTTTATCATTTTCTTACACATCAATCCTTTTTTCATCTCTGTCTCTTTTTTAAGAGGCCCTCAGTCCTTTTAACTGTGCTTTCTTATTTCATCTTTCATTTTTCTTTTTTTGTCTTGATTTTCTTTTATTTATGCTCTTATTCTGACTTTCTCTTCTTCCTTTTCTTAGATTAATGGGCCCTTAATCCTTCCAATTGTTCTTCCTTATTCCCTCTTTTGTTTTTCTTTCCAATCCTTCTCTTATTATTATGCTCTTATTCTGTCTTTCTCTTGCTCTTTTTCTTAAACCTTAAATTCTTCCAAACTCTTTTCTTTTGTTTCCTCTTGTTTCTTTCTTTAGGCCCTCAATCCCTCATCTCTTCTTTAATTCCCTCTTTCATTTGTTCTTTTTCTTAGATCCTCAAACCTCTCGTCTCTTCTTTTTATTCCCTGATTCTCTCGTTCTGTTTTAGGCTCTCAGCCTCCATCTCTCCCTCTCTCCATCTCTCTCTCTCTTTCTTTTGTTGTCTTTTTTTAGTTCTTGGATTTTGGCTGAAGCATCAGAGGACCTCCGCCATTGTGTGTATTATTGTGTGTGTGTGTGTGTGTGTGTGTGTGTGTGTGTCGCAGTCACAGAGGCATGAGGTCTTTTCTGAAACAGCGTAAATAGAGCGAGGACACCACTGATCTGTGACTCATATGTCCCGACCCTGATCTAACCACCCGCCACACACACACACACACACACATCCCTCTTTGTCTGTGAAGGGCACGTGTCTTCATTTTTCTTGTCTTTTATTACGTTTTTTGTATGTTTATTTTATATGTAGATATTTAAAGGCCATTTGTAGAGATTATGAATCCAGAGAGCTTTGTTTAGAACTGCATTTAGGTTTTTATCATTTTTGCTTTTTGGATCAGTTCTAGTTCTAGTAGTTAGTGTGTGTGTCTGTCGCAGGTTGTGCCAATAAGAGTTCAATTCTCAGTTCAATTTCTAAAGCTGTTGCATTTAGTGATATTGTTCCATATTTGGTAAATCCCCTGCGATAAGATTATTATAAACTCGTTAAAGTGTCAGTCTGCATTATTTTTATATTCAGTTTCTAAACTGAAAGCAGAAGCATTTCTGAGTGGATAAAGAATAAAATATAGTGTTGTTTAATGGTACCAGTGTGCTGAACCACCATCCCTGCTAAGCCTAATTAATATATTCATTCTAAAAACTGGGGTGTCGTGATCGATTTTCACGTGAGTTCTTCTTCTGGTCAAGTCACGCGTCTTTGCATACTTAAGTCACACGTACAGCCTCTAAAAGAGGATCCGGCTCAGTTTTACTGAAAGCGAGCGGCTGGTGGAGCAACGGGGACTTCAGAAGAGGAAACTCAGAGCTCAGTAGCTCCTCCATTCACTCATAGTAAAACCAAAAACCAAAGTAAGCAATAATATTCTCAAACATTCTGACACAATAAAAAAAAACTTGTCATAGATCATAATATTCCTGAAATGTATTTTGTATTTGTTTTTACTGTGTTTACTTATAATTGTTTGCTTTATTTTTGTTACATTTTTATTTTAATGCAAAATCAAAGTCTTAGCAAGAAATAGACAAACCTTTATTATAGATTTTTTTTATTTTTTTTTAGTTTCTGTTGAGTGCATGAGATTCTTTATACAATTATACCAAATTTTCAAAGTAAAATATTTTTTTTGCAGTAGTATTTTCTTGATTTTTTCTTTATAATGTTTTTTTATAAAAAAAATACCCTGAAATATCGTGATATTATTTTAAGGACCTTATCGCCCAGCCCTAATTCAGGGTACAGTGTATTTTCACGCCTTCAGGCTCTGGTTTATATGCATTTTAAGGGATTTTTAAGGCTGCTGAATGGATCATGAATGCCCTCGGCCTCGTCCTCTTTCAGCTTCATTTACCGTCTTTTTATTGTCAGCAAATGTGGCCTAAATATGGAGCCGTCCGTCATTCAGAGCGCAATCAACTAAATGATTCTACATTTGATTAATGAATTAAGTCGGACGATTGTTTGAACTGTGACAGGATGTGATACATATTCAGATAATCCTTTTATTTCAGTGGAGGTTATTCTTCACCCTTTGTGCACAAATAGGTCAAAGCATCACGTTTACGTACGTCTATACGTCCCTAACTTAACAATAACACAGATGATAATGGACCCACCAAGCAGAACGATGCAAATCATATTAATTCCATATTAAGAGCCCCGCCCCCTCTGTTATTATTCACTCCGGGCTGGACTTGCTGATTGGGCGTTTGGGTCCGATGTCGCTGGTAAACAGTGTTAGGTGGGAGGACACCATAGAAAAGTTGGTGTGGGGGTCTGATGTAACTGTTCTTTCTTATTTCCTTTCCTTTATTTCATTTTTCTTATACCTTCAGTCCTTCTATTTGTGCTCTCATTCTCTTGTTCGTCTTTCTCTTGTTCTTTTTCTTAGGCCCTCAATCCTTCCAACTCTTCTCTCTTATTCTTCTCTCTTATCTCATTAAAATCATTCTACCTCTTTTGTTTTTTTCTTTCTCTTCAACCCTTCTATTTGTGGTCTTATTCTGTCTTTCTCTTGTTTTTTTTTGTAATTTCTCTTGTTCTTTTTTATGTCTTCAATCCTCCCTTCTGTTCTCTTTTGTTCCCTCTTGTTCCTTGTCTTAGGCCATCCTTCCAATTGTTATTTCTTATTCCCTCTTTTGTTTTGTTTTTTCTTTCTCTTAGGCCTTCAATCCTTCTATTTATGGTCTTATTCTGTCTTTCTCTTCCAGCTCTTCTCTCTTATTTCTTAGGACTTAATCTTTCTAAATCTTTTTTTATGCACTTTGATTGTTTGGCCCTCAATTCTTCCAATTGTTCTTTCTTTTTCCCTCCCTATGTTTTTTTTCTTTCTCTTGAACCTTTAATCGTTCACTTATATTAAACTCTTATTCTGTCTATCTCTTGTTCTTTTTCTTTGTTATTTCATTTGTTCTTTTTCTTATGCCTTAAATACTTTCGAATCTTCTCTTTTGTTCCCTCTTGTTTAGTTTTTTTTGGTCCTCGATCCTTCATCTTTTCTCTTATTCCCCCTTTTTCATTTGGTCTTTTTCTTAACTCCTCAACCCTCTGTTTCCTCTGTTGTTCAGGATGAGTTCATCAGAGTTTCCAGCCTCAAAAAACGCTAAAAGTTAACAAACAGCTCCCCAGATAAGAGTATCTAAATACTTCACAGAGTATTTTTTTGGTTTGATTAACACTGTTTTTAAGTTACTACATGATTCATTATGTGTTCCTTCATAATCTGATAGATCACTATACTGTTTATTTCCTATGTAGGAAATATATATATATATATATATAATATAATCTTGGTAAAGGATCCTATAGGAAAAAGTCTGTTTGCTCCACAGTGAGGCCCGTGAGCTAATGCTCATTAATGTTATAATGTAAATCTAAATGTAAATAGCTGTTCAGAGCTGAAGGTTAGTGATATGAGTATGAAGGAGGCGTGTTGTGGAGTAGGGCAGGGTTCATTGCCAGGTTCTGGTTCTGTGAGCTGGAGGGTCTTGCTTTGAATTTCATCAGGGCTGCTGTTGGAGGTCTGCAGTGGTTCTGAGCGGAGGGACTCGGACACAGATCGTAGAGTAATAACGGGGGGTTTGTGTTGAGCTGGCTCAGGTACCCCTCCCCTCCCCTCCCGCGGAGAGAGGCTTCAAACATGTGCTCCTCCAGGGCTTAATGAAACTGGATGTTCCCCAGACGGCTCCGCCACAGCGCCAGGTGTTCTCCTCTTAATGATGCCGTACAGCCCGGCCAAATCCCCCCCCTCCTCCGTATTAATCACCGGCGCTCACGGCTGCAGTATGAAGTAATGGGTTAAGGAGGGGCTTCAGTTTCTCGCTCTGTTGACCCGGACGTGCTCTGGAGTTCAGACTGAGAGCTGAACGCAGATCCTGAGGTCACGGTGGAGACGCCAAGTGTACAAGACCTCTGTTTTACTGGATTTTTAGGCCTTTAGCCTTTAGCTCTGAATATGTGGACACCTCTTTTCTCCTGTCTCTTCCTTTTTCTCTATGTTTCTATTATACAACATGTTAAAAAGGGAAATATTCTCAATATAAACTTATTAGGCTATATAGACCATATTTACAGACTCACAGGCAGATGAATGCTTAGCATCGTATAGCATAATACAGGCTCTAACTAGCTTAGCTATATATGCGCTTAGCCTAACCGTGCTTCACACATTTTAAACTTTTATAAAATAAAAACTCTCTATAGCTGATAAACAGAAATAATAATCAGCCTTTAGCTCTGAATATGTGGCCACCTCTTTTCTCTACTTCTCTCTAAAAAAGGGGAGTAATTAGCTAGTTAGCCTGCATGCTAGCATAGACCACGCTAAACCAGTCATGTCGGCTGTGTTATGTTAGCTCACGCTCTAAAACGTTTAATAACTCCCTCATTCTCTCACTTATGAGTGAAAGAAACCTTTAAGTGTGACAGTAATTTCTTTGTTTTATATTGTGATACATTTCGATATCGATTGATTCGATTTTTTTCCCATATCGCCCAGCCATCTCAAAATATATGATTATTTTAGATTAAAATCAGAGTTACTAGTTACTAGTCTTACACATTCTATAAACAGATATGTGAGTCATATTTCATATTTTGGAGAATCAGACAATATCGATGAATATAAATCTATAATTACTCCCTAAGAATACATATCTTCTTATAAAATCACACGTCATTAAATAACTGAAGGTTTCTATATTGTGTATTTCCCATTAAACAGATTGTCCTCTCTAATGGCGCTCAGCACTGTGTGTAGAATTGGATGAAGAGTTTGTGATGAATTCTGTTCCGTTTCCATTTCTCGCCCTGCAGCCGTGCGGAACGACAGGAACAAGAAAAAGAAGGAAAGCCCGAAGCCAGAGCTGACAGAGAGTTACGAGCTGTCAGCAGAGCTGGAGGCCATCATCGAGAAAATCCGCAAAGCTCACCAAGAGACGTTCCCTTCTCTCTGCCAGCTGGGCAAGTACACCACGGTGAGTTTCTGCACCAAAATATATAACTCTAATACTATATACAGTGCAGGATATACACTGCATAGTGTCTTAATGATGCTGCATATTTGATTTCATTTGTGAGATTCCATGAAAGACTGGATTTTACATTTTTTTAACTAATTTTAAACTAGTAGAATCTGCACAAATGTCATTATTTCTAAACCTAAATTTCTATTAAACCTTGCTAAGCTCTGCAACTAAAGTTTTGTATTTGTAAAAACAGCTTTTATCTTTACTTACTGCAGTACTACCACTACAGTGTGGGCTGTGTGAATGGAGTCGCAAATATTTGAAGCATTGGTTTGATATTGCGAGACTGACTAATATCACCATTATTAAATATTATTGAAGTCATGAATGAAGTTTAACTTATATAGCGCCTTCCTAGAAACGCAAGAAAGCTTTACAATTTACACATTTTTACACACAAGCACATTACTCATCAACACTCATCCACACACCGGTGAGAAGTGGCAGCCAATAGCACAGAGCGTACTCTCAACCGGAAACAACCTTCCACCTGCACTCTAAAAAAACAGAGATATGATATGAGTACTTTTTTCTACTCAAAGGTACTCTCTTCATAATTGTACCCTCAAATGTACAATATTGGTCTTTACAGGGTCAGATTTGTTCCCTCTGAAGTACAAAGTAATTTCTAACAGCAATAAGTACAGATTTGTACCATTTAACCTGCAGCCAAAAGTACATTCAGTATTCTGTATCACTGCACTGATAAACAATATATATTTTAATTGCACATTGTTTATTTGAAAGCCAGACAATTTTCGATCATCAAGTTTTTGAGCCATATTCAGTTGATGATAATGTTTATAATCTTTATAATCTTTACTGGCACAAAAACCATGGGTACAAAAAAGGACTTTCACTGAAAGATACTTTTTTGTACCTTAATATAAAGTACAGCCCCAGATACAAGCTTTGTACTCTTTTCTTAGAGTGTGTGGAGGACTGCATCCAGCAGTACTTATTGCTGTTAAAAAAAGACTTTATACTTCAGAGGGAACAAATCTGACCCTGTAAAGACCAATATTATACCTTTAAGGGAACAATTATGAAGAGTTTACCTTTAAGTACAAAAAAGTACTCATATCTTACCTCTGCTTTTTAGAGTTTAGTGCTGTCCACCTGAATCCTGATGCAGAAACTGATGCAGAAGGTTTAGCACATGTGGCCTGGCGTGTCCTCTACTGCTGCTCTATCTGCTCCTCATCTATAGAGGTCAGAAGAGCTATAGACCTGCGTTAGCAGATTGTGGGCTAATCTAATGAAATCCCTGAGTGGTCTCAGTGATGATATTGAGTCATGTACTTCCTGAGCAGAGTCAGACCCAGGGCCCAGCCCTGGAGTGAGCCCGGGAGTGCGTGTTTGATTCAGACCTCGTGCTGTAATTCTAAAACTGGACCGAGCTCAGAAGTGATCGATGGTATTTACTCCTCTCTAAATCCGTCTTTAATACAGTCAGAGTACTCAATTATGAGTCCCGTCTCCAACAAATCCCCCCCAACTATTCAATAACTTCCATTCTCTCCTCCCCGCTTTCTTTCTTCCCCTCCTCTCGACCTTCAATAGGCCCCGGGCTCAGTATCTGGAGGTGAAGTGCTTTGGATACTCAGTGGAAATCGATGGCGGTGAGAGAAGATTAGACACTTCCTCACAAAGGCTGTTTGAATGTTGTCTGAACAATGAAGCAGCGTGAAGATTTCATTAATAACATAAAGCAAACAAAGAGCCCTGCGCTAAATGAAGCTGTGCTCGCCGCCTGTTTGACATTATTGTGTATGAGGACAAGGTTGCCAGATCTTGTCGTTGTTGAAACCAGCAGTGAAGATGATTGTTGATTTAGATCATTGTGAAAGAACGGAGCATGCACGTGATGAATAGTGAATAAAACACCATGTAGTAGCCTCTATTTTAGCCCTATATTTCTAAAACTGTGTGTAGAACAGAATTAGCAAAATAAAAATTCACACTGTTCTCATAATTTCCCATTATATACAGTATCTCCTAGAGACACATTATATCTGTACAGTAGTGTATTCTTAAAATAAACCACTTAAAAACTACGAGTTGAAAAAATAAATTGAAAACCTCTGGAATATAATCAAGAGGAAGATGGATGATCACAAACCATCAAACCACCAAACTGAACTGCTTGAATTTTTACACCAGGAGTAAAGCAGCATAAAGTTATCCAAAAGCAGTGTGTAAGACTGGTGGAGGAGAACATGATGCCAAGATGCATGAAAAAAAAAACTGTGATTACCTATAAATAGCAAAATTAGAGAAACTGGTTCAGAAACTGAAGTAAAACAATAGTTTTGCATAACATTAAAAACATAACATTGCAGTTCAGTTTTAGTTTTAGTTTTTTGCAGGGGATGGTTTGTAAATATGCGAGGTGAACCATTTTAATATTATTATATGTTGATTACAGTTAATAATTAAGCCAAGCAGAAGAATTTCATACAGAAAAAATACTTTTAACTATTTTTCCAAATTGTTACGGGACAATTTGATCTGTAACATAACAAGAGGGTTCAATTCTGTGATGGTCGATGCAGGAAAATACAACAACAGTGTTATCAGAATCCACCTCTAGGAGGCTCCTCCCACTAGTTACTGACAGCAGCCAGGCAGCCAGGTTCATCATTCCTGCAGCCGGCAAAATATGAACCTTCAGTGTTAGTATATGAGTAACAAACTTACGAACAGTAAGTGCAATTTCTTTGGGGGTGTGGTGGTCTATTTTGCATGGGGCCCCCGAATGCCCTAAACCGGCCCCGGTTGGGGGCTTGTTTTTGGTGAGAGGGGGGGAAAAATGAGGGTCCCTCCTGAAAGCTGCTTCTTTTTCAGAGGTGGAATAAATGCAGCTGATCTCTTTGTGTCTTATGCGCTCTGTGTGTAAAGCGTTAAAGTAGAGCAGAGTTTACCGTTCTAATCGACTGTCAGCCTGATTTCTGCTTCTGAGAAGATGTAGAATATAGAAATGCCTGAACACATTTGCATGAAGGCGCAGATTTATGGGTGAAAGCAGTTTATGGGCGATGGTAAATCTCAGAGGAAAGCACAGATAAGGACGGGTGCAGAGATATTTTTGTCCAGATTCACCCGGAAGAGTTTAAAAGTTGTGTAAAAGTATGTTTTTAGTTTGTGATTTGTGTTTAACATAATTCCAAACATAAGTCTGAAAGAATTATTACGTATTTATGAGGTAATTTGTAGTATTAGCTCTTTTTTGCTGCATTTAGCTGAAGGGATGATGATGATACACTTGGGCTACAGCAAAAAAAAAATCTGATGTGGATTAAATTTGTGGTATTGAAATCCAGTATGTATCTGATTTGCGCCAATGCGACTCTGTCTGAATAGCCATGTCAGAATTTAAGTGAAGAAAATAATGAGATGAGATGAGGAAAATGGACAACAACAGTGAGTAAGGGGCTTCAGTGGCAGCAAAACGAGAAAACAGAGATCATAAATATTCAGACTAATGTCTTATCAATGATATTATTTTATATATTAGTGGACAATTAAATATATATATATATTGTATTATTCACCACAATAGTATGTGATTAATTATAATTATTTAAAATCATCATTTTTTTAAAGGCAGACTAAAATAAAAGGAGTTTGGGTGAAAATGAAGCGCTCTGATTGGCCGAAATCTCACTTAAGTGACAACTCTGAAACTGGTGAAATGTGAGATGAAATGATATGTGTAGTTCAAAACACGGAACCATGCTATATGGCCTTAAAATAATATTTTATATATATATATATATTATTCATGGAATTTTCACAATAATGAAACTCTTGGTGATATGGCAAAACACTGAATATAAAATAATATATATTATTTTAAGAATAAACTACAACACTGCAACAAAATGACAATTACATTTAATTATTGCTTATATATGATATGATATGGCACACCCCTAACTAAAATATAAAAAAATACAATAATTTTATCAGATTTGTGACAGAAGTCAATGATCCAGAATAATAATAATGCACTCCATATATCTCCATATTTTTATTTTTTTGATAAAAACAGTAAAAAAGTAAAAAAGCAGTACATTGATGTGATAATTATAGGTGGGTGATATAGGCACAATATTTCAGGGTATATTATTGCATTCGATAGGATATGGCAGACTCCTACTGTGCATTAATCCACCTCTGCCTATAATGGGTTTAATTGTATTCAATGCTGAATGAATGCAAGTGTGAAAACAGACGATAAAGCAAAATTTTAAGACCTGTTTTAATCTTAAAAAAATTCATCTTTGGGCAAAAAAAAGCTCCTCTCTCTACATCTATTGGTGGATTTCCAATAGATAGAATATATTTTCCAATAAGACAATATCACAACAACACGATCAGGTATCTTCCTGAAACCCGGCAGAATTAGCTTCCTTCACCCGTCACAGCGTGAGGGAGGTTGAGGGACGGATCAGTGGATCCACACCTGTAAACCAGACCCAGGTATACCTGACGACCCGGACCAGGAGAACACGGGTTCACTCAGCAGAGAATCACGGGTTTACTCAGCAGCTCTCGCTGAAGACGACCCGTTCACGACCCCTCTCAGCAGAGATCGTCTTTAGGGAGCGTCTACAGGAGCGTACCTGTTCCAGAGAAAGGTCACAGTTCACCAGAACTGTCTTAAATCTGGCAGAACATCCAGGTGAGATGTGCTACAGCGTGAGGAGCGAGGCTGACATGCAGATCTCTCTCTCCGATAGCCCGGGCTCTCGAGAACCAGGCCTTCCTGCGGCTCTACGAGAAGCTGATTGATTGATGGTCGTATTTTTCGAGTGAGGAACTGGAAAAGCTGGAAAGCTGCAGAGCTGCATTGCGGAGATGATTGACAGCCAGCTAGTGTTTGTCTCAGTCTGGCTTAAATATAGCTGGAGCTTAGCATGCAGTTGAAAAGATTGACACTCATGCACTATTAACACGGCTCTGATCGGCGGCTCCCGCGGTTTAGAGCACAGATTTGTGGGTAAATATGTAATACACACACTTGCACAAATGCACAAACACTCGCGTGAACGCTGTACTGATACTGTAAACACACACACAAACACACACACACATCTGTCAGACGTTGACGCTTTTGGCAGGCTGGGCTAGTCTCGTGATTCCCGTCCGCAGCTTGTGAGAAATGCATGTTTTTGGAGCGTGCTGTGTGAGTTTCTGAACAAATCGAGTCGTATATCTTACTCTGACTGTCGCTTTCCTCACACTTTTGATGAGAAAGCAGAGAGATGGCGTAAAATCAGGCAGAATATAAAACAAACAAAAAAAAACACATTAAATGTGCAATGTGCATCGCAAATGATCTATTATTATTATTTATCTTTGTAATAGTTTGGAGCAAAGGTTTTGAACTGATTTGACTCTTTAACTCCGTTATCTATTGCGTTTATTTGCTTTTTTTAAACAGCGACAGAACCTTTTTTAGTCTGCAAACTGATTAATATATAAATATATGAACAGGTTTATTGTGACACTCAAGAATCAGAGGGGTGGGTTTTCTAATTTAGCACACTTCAAACCGAGAGCTATGAAAATCACTGATAAGATCTCGGAACAATCGACCAATGATCTTATTTATGGAGTGGAATAAGCCCTGGGTATATATATTTTGAATTATTGGATTAAATGATGAGTTATATTCTTCGAGGTAGCAGTCAGATTAGGCCATATCTCATCCCACATAGGCTGGAAAGCAAGATGTTTTAGTTCCCTCTGTTATATAAAGATTCATTTAAGTTCTATCAAACATAGAATTGTAAATACAATTACAAACAATGGATGTAAGAAAATTGGACATTCATAAGTAATAAGAACTCTGTTTGGCTGAGATACAGAAAGTAAGATGTTGAAATTGTACATAAGCTAAAGTCATCAAACAGGGAATTTGACTGTGACATTGCATCTCTTGAAAAAAATTGATGTAGTGTATAAATAAAATAATGCATTAGAAAACAGCGCTTTTGACACTGAAAACAATTTCAGGGCACAGAATGATCCCACACTCCTGGAGGTCTTTGTAAGGCTGTGATTTATATTTGTACTATTTTTCTGCGGTTGCCATTTGATCGGCTGAAATCCCACATTCCTGTTAGCGGCTGCTGTTTGTAAGCAGTTGAGGGAGAATTAGCGAAAGCAAATCATAGAAATCACAGAGCCTCAGCCGAGGGATTAGATGCCTGTAGTGTTTCAGGTTTTGAAATATCAACAGGTCTTTTCTGCGCTGCTGAAAGGAGGGAGCAGGTAGTGTTCGGCTTTATCAGGATCAGGGCTAATTATCCTCTCTCCAAGCCTGGGAGAAAGTCCTCATTATCGCCGCTGCCGATTGGTTCCTGACGTGCTTTTGGAAGCTTTTTATTGGCAACAGAAGAGGACCCCTTTCCCCCCTCCATCCCTATCCTCCTCCACCTCCTCCCATCCTCCTCCTCCTCCTCTAAGGATTAGGTTAAAGCTCCAATTATGCTGCGAAATATTCAAATCCAGCTCCTCTGTGAATTCGGGGGTTCACGTGCGGGTGAGCGAGAGGGGGTTTAGACTGCCGATGAATAACGCTTCATTGACAGCGGCGAGAAGTGACGAGAAGCGGCCCTGGCAGCTTTAAAAGCAGAATAACAGCAGCGAAAGAGGAGGAAAAGGAGGAGGAGGAGGAGGAGGAGGAGGAGGAGGTGGCCTTCGGATTGTTCATTTGCTGAATATTAGCTGAATACAGCTCTAGAACTAAAAATTAAGTTCTAGTTTGTGAATCAGTTTCTCTGATTTTGCTATTTATAGGTTTATGTTTGAGTAAAATGAACATTGTTGTTTTATTCTATAAACTACAGACAACATTTCTCCCAAATTTCATAAAGAGTTTTAGGAGTTTAGAATCAATCAATATTTGGTGGAATAATTTTTAATCACAGTTTTTTTTCATGCATCTAGGCATCATGTTCTCCTCCACCAGTCTTACACACTGCTTTTGGATAACTTTATGCTGCTTTACTCCTGGTGTAAAAATTCAACAAGCGAGTTTCTATCTTGGCAGCGCCAGATACACAGGTGCGCCTCTGACTGATTTGAACCCTGACAACAGTCATCAGTCAGACGTCCATATCTATCTTAGCTACACTGACAACTGCGCACTCTTGACTCTTCTGCTCGTTTTCTGATACCCAGTGTTCAAACTTTAAATCACATTATAAATCACATTATAAAAACCTGCTTAATCGCGGGCCAACTTTAATTTTAATTCTAAAATACCTTGTGGGCCACTCGGAAAAAGGGCACCCCTGACCTAAAGGTTTTCGTGCTCTGGCGTCGATGTCCTGCCGCGACCTGCAATAACAGCAGCGCTGCTTCTAACACTGGGTCGCATATTTTCTAATGTTGCGAGTTGTCTAATTTGTTTGGATAAATGCCTCTAAATGAAATTAGAATTCCCCGGCCACTTCCTTGTTTCCTTCTATTGAATTATCCTGGCGCGGTAATTGACTGAGATTGCAAGGGAAATCAAACGACACTGCCGCGCCGCCGTCCCTCCCTCCCTCTCTCCATCTCATCCCTCCATTCCTCCTGGCCCTCGGGGAGGAAGAAGACGAGTGGCTTTAATATCGTGAGCCTGGGTCTCGGCCGTTTCAGAGCGTACTCCTCCCCGCTCCGGTGGCGTAGCGCCCGCCGCGGAGTCGGTTTCGGCAGTAGCGGCGTTTTCAGCGATGGCTCGTTTAGAATGATTTAAGCACATCCGTACCGCGGCTCTCACTTAACCCGAGATCATATTTACTGATCTTCCTCCTCAGCCTGAGACAATAGATCCTGCCCTCCACCCTGTTCCTGAACGCCTGAGGAATTCTACCAGTCTGACCAGCAGAGAGAGACCACTCCACCCCTCCACCACTCCACCCCTCCACCCTCAACAAAAAACTGAGGAATGATGCTTTTACCCAGAGACTATCACTCTGGGCCCGATCTTAAACCCTGTGCAAGGCCTGTCATGATGTTCATTGCAATCCTACACCTGAGCAACAGTTAATAGAACATTGGACTTTATGAATATATCTACACTGATGGGCGTGGTGATCTGGAAATGAGGTGTGTTCAGGTACATTTCTAGAGAGAAAAACACAGGTGCTCCACTAATCGATTTAAACCCTGACAACAGTCAACAGTCAGACATTCATACCTATCTTAGCTTCGCATGTCCGCAAACCCAACTTTTACATCAACAATAAACAGAATAGTAAATAAAATAACATTGCTGTTCCCGTAAATGAGCTGCTGGAGCTCCTTCACAGCGTCAACCAGCAGCTCAGTTTCCTCTGCTGAGAAGAGTTTGTTGGACACGTCCAGGTAGCTGCACCGTTACAATAGCAATCCGCCAAAGTCAGAGCGCACCTGATCTACTCTTAAAGAGAATGATGAGCAAGAGACACTCTGATTTACAGGAACAGCAATGTTATTTTATTTAGTATTCTGTTTATTTCTGTAGCTATACTTGAAAACTTAGTTGGTATTTTAATGATGCAGGCGCGAGGTGTGAAAATATACTGTGGGTGGGGTGTAAGATAGCAATGAGCATCACAATGCTCCCTGCGTAGGGAGTAAAATAGGGCCCAAAGACTACGATCTTCAATGGCCTTGTGTTTTTGATACCAGGACAGTCTGGGTCCATGTAGTGGAGGCCATAAAGAGTGTTATCTCTCTCTCTCTCATGTTCTCTCTCACTCTATTTTCTTCTCTCTATCTCATGTTCTCACTCTCTCTGTTGCTGTGTTGGACCCGGGCTGTCTGCTGGTGGAGCACTGATCTGGAACAGATGGGCTGTTTAATGTAAACTGTTGGAAAACAAACAAATTAGCGTCAGCTGCTCAGCCGCAGTCTTCCTGAGCTGAGCAGAGCTCCATCCCTCACTCTTACTCTCGAATAATGTAGCCATAGCGCCCCAAACAGCACTTAGTCTGTCTGTTTCTCTCTGTCGTCTGTATTTCTACTTGTTTTTGTTGTTTTATTCTATAAACCACAGACAACATTTCTCCCTAATTGCAAATAAAAATATTCTCAGTTAGAAAACAAGTTCATATTGATTTAGAAACAACAATGCTGATGTTTTAAGAAATCAATATTTGGTGGAATAACCCTGGTTTTTAATCACAGTTTTTATCATGCATGGCATCATGTTCTCCTCCACCAGTCTTACACACTGCTTTTGGGTGAAAACCTCTGGAATATAATCAAGAGGAAGATGGATGATCACAAACCATCAAACCACCAAACTGAACTGCTTGAATTTTTACACCAGGAGTAAAGCAGCATAAAGTTATCTAAAAGCAGTGTGTAAGACTGGTGGAGGAGAACATGATGCCAAGATGCATGAAAAAAAAAAGCATCAGGGTTATTCCACCAAATATTGATTATTTCTGAACTCTTAAAACTTTATGAATATGAACTTGTTTTCTTTGTATTATTTGAGGTCTGAAAGTTCTGCATCTTTTTTGTTATTTCAGTCATTTCTCATTTTCTGTAAATAAATGCTCTAAATGAGAATATTTTTATTTGTAATTTGGGAGAAATGTTGTCTGTAGTTTATAGAATAAAACAACAATGTTCATTTTACTCAAACATAAACCTATAAATAGCAAAATCAGAGAAACGGATCATTTTTAATTCTTATTTTTTTTCCGGAGCTGTATATATCCTTCTCTCTCTTTATATATACCTTTCTCTCTCTCTCTCCTCGTGTCTCTGTAGATGCTGTGTGTTTTCTAATAGGTTTGTATGTATGAAAGCAGCTGCTCTGAGCCTCTCTCTCTCGAGCTGTCACGGCTCTATCAGTGCATCTCCGGCTCTCAGACGCGGGAGAGCGAGCTCAGGCTTCAATCACAGCGCAGCACACAGCCTGCTGGAGAAAACACACACACACCAGACACACACACACACACAGAAACAGAAACTACCTCCTTCATTAGAACCACTCAATTCTCCCCTGACGGCTTAGTCAAAACATCCCCTCCCCACAGCAGTAATGTGAAGTTTTTATATATAAATATATGTGTGTGTACAGTTGTTACGAGGCGTGTGTGTATGTGTGTGTGTGTGTGTCTTATTGTGGTGTTTTGAAAAGCCAAGGCTGATCCGCCAGGAGTGTGTAGGCGATGGAGATCATTATCCCTGTGAGGCTGATGAAAATGCCAACCTTCTGTCTGACTCTCGAACGTGTGTGTGTGTGTGTGTGTGTGTGTACTCTCTATTCTATTCCAGAACTCAAGTGCTGACCACCGGGTGCGTTTGGATCTGGGACTGTGGGATAAGTTCAGTGAGCTGGCCACTAAGTGCATTATCAAAATCGTGGAGTTCGCCAAACGAGTGCCTGGCTTCACTGGACTCACCATCGCTGACCAGATCACACTACTCAAAGCTGCCTGTCTGGACATACTGGTAGGTGTGGAAATGAGAGTTTTAACACCGTGGGCTTCATTTAAAGGACTATATTTTAATTATATTTAATTGCTGTTGTGTAAAAACATTTTTGTCTGGTCCAAAACGAACTCTGGAGCGGTTCACTTAGCTCGATCCGACCCAGATATCAAATATACTCCTGTTATTTGAACTAAACTGCTGATAAGGTGCAGTTTAATCTGATATATTAGCCAGAAAATATACTGAGACTAAGTTAAGTAAAGCTGAGCTAGGTAAAGAAAACTGTAATTCTTAAAAAAAAGTCAAACGAGCGCTATTTATTAACAGTCAGCTCAGATTTCCAGATTTCCACTAAGGCTGGGTTCAGCAGCATTAGCATTAACGGCTCACTGCTATCTGCAGTTAGTGCTCACCTCTGAACGTCGAAAGAGCTAGTACTTAGCGCGGTTAGCGGCTAATGCTAATACTGTTTCAGCAGTGCTAGCCGGGGTTAGCAGCAGATTACAGGCTAATAATTCTCATCTCTGAACGGCATTTTTAGTGACTAATACTAAAGCTAATGCTGCTTCAGTCTTGAGTCTCTGCGCTGGAGAACTAAACTGAAACTCCTGTATAACTCTGTACTTCAGTGTTCAGAGTGACTTTACTGCTCCTTAATACCTGACTGATAGAATTCTTTTTTTTAGAAAAATTAAAGGATTTTAAGTGCAGTTTATAGTGCGTAAAATATGGTAAATAGAAAGACGTAAATCTCAGCATAATTAGCTATTACACATTAAAATAGTTTACAAACTGGATCATTATCAGCCGACTAATCTACAGAGAAATTTTAGATACTGATAATAAGCTAAACCTGTCCTGGCTGATTGATTTGATTGGTTTAAAGTGAGTTATCTCTGTAGGACTTTCTTTAGCATGCTGTCTGATGTTAGGAGGCTGCTGATAATCTCTGTTAGACGAGCGGTTCTGATCCGGCTCAGACTCAGTCGCTGTTTTTTCTCTCTGACCGATTCTGATTTGTTTAGGCTCCTGTTTGTTTTCTGGCTTGGATGTAAATGTGGGCCCTAACGAGTGTGAGGCCCTCGGGCTGTGTGTGTGTGTGTGTGTGTGTGTGTGTGTGTGTGTGTAGAGTGCTGAGCTCAGGCTGTCTTGGTAATGAGCGAGAAATAGAGCAAACAGCGCTCAGTGATAAGGTGATGGAGGGAGCGAGTGAGCATGCTCAGTGCGGAACTGAGAAAGAGACAGAAAAAAAGAGAGAGCATAAGAGAGAGAGAGAGAGAGAGAGCATAAGAGAGAGAGAGAGAGAGAGAGAGAGAGCATAAGAAAGAGAGAGAGAGAGAGAGAGAGAGAGAGAGAGAGAGGGAGATAAAGAGAGAGAGAAGGCCATTGATTTGATTAGCTTTTCCCCTGAGGGAGAAGAGATGAAGGGAGAGGGGACTGAGAAAAACGAGTGATCCTTTAGCACCCAAATCATGTGGCTCAACCTCTACCACTCTTTTCTTCCGCCTCTTTTTATCATTTTATCACTTTGTTCTTAGTAAACTGATCAAGGAAAGCCTGAAGAAGTAGAGCTGGGCTAACGTAGGAGATTATAAATAGAGATACACTAATGGTGTTTTTACACCAGCACTATTTAATCCGGTTAAAAAAAGGACTGTTGGTTTGTACTATTAATGCGGTTTGATTGAGCAGGTGTGAAAACAGTAATCACACTCAGGTGCGGATCAAAACTAACTCTGGATCAAGTATAGTCCATTTATTTGAGCTAAACTGTTAATAAGCTGCAGTTTAATCTGATATATTAGCCATATAATGCTAATCACCACAGCTATGAACAAACTCTGTCTCTGCTGCTCCATGCTGTTTACTCACTGAGCGAGCGCGGTATGTGCAGCGTTCACTGCTCTCTCTTTTTATTCCAGCGCTCCACAATGGCTTTAACTCCCCTCAAACATACAAGTATATACTAGTATTTTAGTTATCACCATCAATATAAATATAATTACATTTTACATTTCTTACATTTATACTTTTATTAACATATTTATTTTAATACCCACTATAGAAACTTCTTAACGTCTTAAAAGGAACAAGTGCGATTAATCGTGATTAATCACAGATTATTGTCGTGATCAATTGGATTATTTTTTTAGTCGACTGACACTACTGAATACTAATAATGAACTCCTTTTTTTACTTAAACTTTTTGTCCTTCACACACACACACACACACACACACACACACACACACACACACACAGGCCCTGATCCAGCTTCACCTTGTCCTCTGTGATGATGTTCACTGTGGCATTGTGCTGTGGAGTTTGGCTTTAGAGGGAGGATCAAACAATATGTGCGTGTGTATGTGTGTATTTATGGGTGTGTGTGTGTGTGTGTGTGTGTGTGTGAGCCCAGCCAGCAGCCATGTTTTATTCTGTTTCATCTCCCTGACGTTGGTGCCAATCACTGTCAGCCCAAACCCACTGCATCTGCTTCAAAGGGTTCATATAGCAGCCATACACACCACCACCATCTCTCTCTCTCTATCTCTCTCTCTCTCTCTATCTCTCTCTCTCTCTCTATCTCTCTCTATCTCTCTATCAGACACACACCCACAGTATACCTCCTAGAGCTTAACATCCTCGTACACACACTAAATTTAAATACACACATGGGCATACACTCAGATACACAAAACCAGACGAAAAGTACACAGAAACGAGAGAAGTACAACTTTCTTCCTCTTGTTCTCTCCCTCTCTCTATCTCTCTCTATCTTTCTCTCTCTCCGTCTCTTTGCTGATGTGTAGATAATTCTGGATTTACAGTTTTTATTTATTTAGGCAAAAAAGCTCCTACTGAGAACAGTATTCATTTCCAGAGGGACCTTGCATAAGACAATGCTATAATTAAAGCCAAAAAAACAATACAGTGAATCATAAACAAGGAATAAATACATGAAACTGGCAAGTTTTCATTCAGAACTTTTCAGAATTAAAAGAAAACTTAAAGAAACTGTAAAGAAAACTTACTTAATGAAGGTAATTCTGAAAATTTGGGATTTATAAGGCAAGGTTAGCCATTCGTTGGAAAAAAAGTACTATGGAAACCTGTTGTCTCACTTCTAAAAACAGTATTAAACTGTGTGTTTGATGTCTCCTAAAACGCCTATAATGTACTATATGTAAATGTACAGAAAGCAAGGTACTTCCTTGCTGCGTACATCCAACAAAACCTGGTAGAGAGTACCTTAACATCGCTCGATCCGTAGTGTCACTTGTATACCAGAATCACATAGTAGAAGGCTAATATTACCAACCACTGTGAAACATGGTGGTGGCAGCATCATTCTGTAGGGTCGGATTTAGGAAGCTGGTCAGAGTAGATGGAAGATGGATGGAGATAAATAAATACAGAACAATCCTGGTATAAAAGAAAAGCTGTTGGAAGCTTGAAAAAGACTTGAGATCTTCCGACAAGACGATGACCCTAAACATACAGCCAGAGCTACAGTGGAGCTATAATGATTTAGATCAGAGAATATTCATGTGTTAGAATGATCCAGTTAAAGTCCTAAAGACCTAAATCTCATTGATCTTCTGTGGAGAGACATGAAAACTGCTGTTCACAGACCAACGCTCTCCATCCAACCTGACTGATCTTCAGCTGATTTATAAAGAAGAATGGAGGAAAATCTCTACAGTCTCTAGATGATCAAAGCTGGTAGAGATAAACCAAACCAAAAGACCTACAGCTGTAACCGCAGCAAAAGATGGATCTACTAAGATAGCTCTACTTAAATCTCAGTAAAACACATTTAAAAGTTTTAAGTTTGTGGTCATAAGGCGATAAAATGTGAAAAATTCAAGGAGTATGAATACTTTCGCAAGCCACTGTATGTGTCAAGCTCTAATGCTAATCTGTGTTTTGTGTGTGTGTAGATTCTGCGTATTTGTACTCGTTATACGCCGGATCAGGACACTATGACCTTCTCGGATGGGTTGACCTTGAACCGGACTCAGATGCACAATGCAGGATTCGGGCCGCTGACGGACCTGGTCTTCACCTTCGCCAATCAGCTGCTGCCCATCGAGATGGACGACACCGAGACGGGCCTGCTCTCCGCCATCTGCCTCATCTCTGGAGGTGATCCTCACACACACACACACACACACACACTCAGCGTGGCCGCTGTGGGGGGAGGCGTGGGTCACGCGGGGGGATATTGTAGCTGTCAGCAGAGCGACGGACCCCTGAGATAAATCAGGCTTCCACAAAACTCACAAAAATTATGAGTTTCTTTGATTTTACCAAATTTAACCTATTCTCTTCTCTTCAAACACATTTTCTGCTTTACACACATTTTACACTTTCAATTCAGCACTTTTTAAAGTCACACGTTTCCGTATCAAAACACTGCCATTCAAAATCACACATCTTGAGCTAATCGGCAAATATGTAAACCACCTGGCCGAACACTCCAATGATTAATTGTCACCTCTTTAATCAGAAATTAATCACTATATAAAAAAAAGAACACAGATTTTTATTTACAGTAAGCTTAACTGCACAGTTAGCAGCAGCACTAGCCGTGGTTAGCAGCACTTAGCGCTAGTAAATACGGCCCAACGGCACTACACTGAGGAACCCTGAGTGCTCCGGTAAGCCGGGGAGCTATTAGTTAGCTGTTCGTCCCACGTATCTTATTTTACCACTTGTTAAACATGCAGACTACAGTCTGATATACTCAGCTCTGAACGGCAAAAGAGCTAGCGCTGTGATTAGCAGGTAATGCTAATGCTAATACTGCTCCAGCCTTAGTGCTGGAGCAACTTCACTGAAAACCCATCCTTATAACTCTGTACTTCAGTGTTCAGAGTGGCTTTACTGCTCCTTAATACCGGACTGATAGTCAGTCATAATTTATACTTAAGGAGCACCGGATTATAAGGATTTTAAGGACATTATAGGGCAAAAAATACAGTAATTGTTACAGTACATTTATAACAAGAATATTAGGATATAGTAAGAATATTTACAGCCAACTATACTTCTATACATATTTTTATTTATGACCCACTTCTACACCTAATTGGATGTAGATATAAATCTTATTTTATGTTATTTGTATGATATATAGTATTTTTATGGTAAAGCTTAGCTGCTAAAGATAAAGACTGTGCTTTTTATTATGATCAGCAGTGTGTTAAATTTGGTTAGACAAAAATCTGGTAAAATGAATGAAGGGTTTGAAGCTGTTTGGTGTAAAAGTTTGATTGTGACGATGCTGTGTGTAGTTTTGGTGGCAGTGCTTAATTCTGCAGGATATATGAGGTATTGTGCAGTTGCATGTGTGTTAATTATTTTGATAAAATCAGTCTAGATTATAAAATAGTGTTTTTTTTGCAGCTGGAATAAACTGTAATAGTTAATTTTCTCCCTGATGGAAGCTGTAGGCGGTGCCCTCCCACTCAGTAAACTGGTGTATAATAACTTAGAGTGTTTCTCAGTGGCAGAGAGAGGCCTGTAATTGGCCGGCATCACTCTCACACAGTTTTAAATGTTGTACAGTGCTAAAATACACACACACACACACACACACAGCAGCAGCAGCAGCACTCCCACACACTTCACACACTTCTGAGCGTACGCTGCGCCTGTTTGAATGTGATATATTTGACTCGGAGCTCCTCGGGCGCTGAGGTGTGCCCAGTGTTACACACTCTTGCATAATCCACAGCAGAGCTAAGAAAAGCTCCACACACTCTCAGAGTGCTCCTCTGCCCCCTCAGAGACCGGGGGGCTTATTTTAACCCCCATCATCACTCCAACACTGCCACCTAGTGAATATAAAACACCAACATTAATAAGGGTTATACAGTGCACTGTATATATTCTTTATAGTCTTTATATATTCTCAGTTATTGTCTGTGGTGCGTTAAATCAACCCTCTTTGGCATTAATACATTTTTTCAGGAGGAAAAATATAGTTTTTTGAAGTTATAAGTCCCTGAAAATATATTATAAATCTTCTAAATCTTCAAATTACCAGACAATACAGCTCTGGATAAAAATAAGATTTCACTTAAAAATGATGAGTTTCTTTTTCAATTTTTACCAAATTAAAAAACTCTGGAATATAATCAAGAGGAAGATGGATGATCACAAACCATCAAACCACCAAGCTGAACTGCTTGAATTTTTACACCAGGAGTAAAGCAGCATAAAGTTATCCAAAAGCAGTGTGTAAGACTGGTGGAGGAGATGCATGAAATTAAAACTGTGATTAAAAACCAGGGTTAATCCACTCACCGCATTATTTTTTATCTACATTAATATGTTTACCACTTCCGCACCACCACCATGTTTAACAGTTGGTTCAGTGATTATTTGACTGACCCTATCATTAAGACCAGCTTAATTATTTTGCCTATAAGGTGCTTCAGTTGTAGGTAGGAGTGTGTAATAGAGTAAAGGATGAGGTTAAACACAGTGTTTAAGAACTCCAGCAGCACTGCTGTATCTGCTCACTGCTGTAAGTAAGTGTAGTTTGTAAAACAGCTCTATTTAAAACAGGTTTATTAGAGTTATTTTCTTTAATGCTTTATCAGACCGTCAGGATCTGGAGGAACCCTCGAAGGTGGATCAGCTGCAGGAGCCTCTTCTGGAGGCGCTGAAGATCTACGTGAGGAAGCGCCGACCCAGCAAACCCCACATGTTCCCCAAAACCCTCATGAAGATCACAGACCTCCGGAGCATCAGCGCCAAAGGTACTGACTACTGAACCAACCTTACAGCGAAATGAACCCTAATGAACCCTTCATTCGCTGGTTTATCAGATTTAAATGGTGTTGTGCACAACAGAACATTTTACAAAGAAAAGTCCAATGTTGCAGCACTTAAAGTGGAACATAAAAATATAGATAACATAAAATAAAAGGCAATATAAGATCATTTTAGCTCCTAATCACAGAGGAATTAAGGAATCGACAATAATAATTATTGCTGCACCTTCTGCTCTATGTCTTTTCTGAAGACATACAATAAAATACGCCCTAAAGTTAACTAGTTAATATATAGAACTATATATCTGTATCGGGACCGTAAAGGGGTTCCTAATTTTAGGGGGAAATTTCACCTTTATTACTCTCAAAAACAGGTACAGAAGAGAAAATGTATTTGGCCATTGACTCTATGTGGTTTCATCTCATCTTGTGTTTCTAAAAAGTGTAGAAAAGTAGCTTTTATAATATGAACACCTCTCACAATCTCTTTCTCTCTCTCACAATCTCTCTCACAATCTCTCTATTTCACAATCTCTCTTTCTCTCTCTCTCTCTCTCTCTCTCACAATCTCTCTTTCTCTCTCTCTCTCTCACAATCTCTCTATTTCACAATCTCTCTCATAATCTCTCTATTTCACAATCTCTCTTTCTCTCTCTCACAATCTCTCTTTCTTTCTTTCTCTCTCTCTCTCTCTCTCTCTCTCTCTCTGTCTCTCTCTGTCCCTCTCTGTCTCTCTCTCTCTCTTTCTCTCTCTCTCTCTCTCTCTCTGTCTCTCTCTCTCTCTTTCTCTCTCTGTCTCTCTCTCTCTCTCTCTCTGTCAATCTCTCTCTCTCTCTCTCTGTCTCTCTCTCTCTGTCTCTCTCTCTCTGTCTCTCTCTCTCTCTGTCTCTCTCTCTCTGTGTCTCTCTCTGTCTCTCTCTCTGTCTCTCTCTCTCTGTCTCTCTCTGTCTCTCTGTCTCTCTCTCTCTCTCTCTCTCTCTCTCTCTCTCTGTAGGTGCGGAGCGAGTTATCTCTCTGAAGATGGAGATTCCCGGCTCGATGCCTCCTCTTATTCAGGAGATGTTGGAGAATTCAGAAGGTCAGGATGGACAGAGCTCGGCGGAGAGCAGCAGTACGGATAAAAACTCGTCCGGTTCTAAGCGAGCTGCCGCGTCCTCGCCCGAGCCGGAACCAGAGCCGGAACCGGAACCGGAACCCGAGCCGTCAGATAACGGTGCGGGAGCTTCATCATCCGGCGAGGAGTCGTAAAACCACAGCACCTAAAACCTCAAACTCAGAACTACGGCCTCAGACCTTCCTTTTGCACAGTCAGTACAGGTGGAGCATCGCCGCGTCCTCTACCTGCACGTCACTATGATCTCTTATCTCTTTTTACTTTCCTTTGTTTGTTTTTTTTTTGTTGTTTTTCACATTCCTTCATTTCAGATAAATAATGTGTAGATCATGGATTCAGGCCTAAAAAAGGACCGGAGCTTCATGTGTTAAAAAACAGCAGCTCTTACTGGCATCAGCACTATGGGACCCACACACAGTCTACAGTACACTCCAATACACTACGTGTGTGTGTGTGTGTGTCCCGGATGCCGACCTGGAACACAGAGGTGAAACTCCGCAGGTGTGTGTATATTAATTACCTGCATGACGGCTCTGAGTTTCTGATGATGGTTTTTCTCTTTTTCTCTCTTTCTCTCTTTTTTCTCTTTTTCATACATTGTACAAACCATTCTCTGGGTAGAGCTCTGTATGATAACTTTTGTGGTGCTTTATTTCATTGTCTTAAAGATATCGTTTGAGGCGATACACTACGTCTAAAGATGCACAGAAGAGCACCGTCCACTGGAGCTACAGATAAAAAACAGTTAAAAACAGAAAAGGTAAAAATATCCTCACTGTCGTATCTCCGATAAAGAGGAATCTTTAATAGAGAACGAAAAGGGAAATCAATTAACTTTAATGTTTGATTTTATTGAACTCATTTTGAACCATTTATGTTGGTTAGTTTGCAAATGTTCCACCTTAAATTTCACACCAAATTGTGGTTTTAAAAATAGGCTGAAAGGACTTTACGCACTTTTTTTTTTTTTACATTTTGTACACCAATTATAATTTTACAGGCAGCAAAAAAAGAAAATTACTAATTTATGACATTAAATTAGGGAAAATATATTACAGAGCACATTTGCCGGTTCGAATCCTGGTCATGCAGCTTGCCATTAGCTGCCGGAGCCCCGAGAGTGCACAGTTGTTCTTGCTCTCTCTGGGTGGGTACAGTAGTGATGCTCTTTCACCTCATTATTCCTAGGGTGATGTGGATCAGCACAAGGCTGCGTCTGTGAGCTGATGTATCAGAACCGAGTCGCTGCGCTGCTTTACTCTGAGCGTTAGCGCTGCTGTGATGCTACTCGGCAAAAAGTTCAAAAAGAGGCGGAGTCTGGTCTTCACCCTCCTGGTGTGTTGGAGCATCACTAGTGATAGGGCGAGTCCTAATGAGTGGGTTGAGTAATTGGCCGTGTAAATTAGGGAGAAAATGGAATAAAAATTAGAAATAAAACTTATAAAAGAACAGAACAACATATACATTATTTTAATCCTCATTTTTATGCCAATATGAAGCTAAAACACAAGAATCACACTACTATACTACTATAAAGAATACCATTGGAACTACTGAGCAACACCTTAGCAACCACTTGGAACAGAAAAGCAAGAAAAGCAAATAGAAACTCTGTGGAATGTTTTATTGTACACTTTTTATCTCACTGTTCATTATCTAACTTTTATTATATAGTTCTTATAGTTTCATTATATAGTTTAATTGTACGACAGTAATGATGAGGTTCTATATTTGTGGTTCTATTTATGATAAACACGTCTGTAATTAATCTTCATTATTATTCTTAATCTTATTATATCTTGTACTGCCCCTAGTGGACGGAATGACTCCTCTGTGCATCTTTTAAAACAGGGCTCATTATAAAGTCCTTTAAAATACAGTTCTATAGAATGTTCTTGCATATAGACAGTACGGACGTCTAATATTTTATATATTGTTCGTATATTTAATGCGTTTTTGTTTCTTGCATTTTTGAAAAAAAAAAAGCTCTACGTTCAAATGTCTAAAGGAGGAAATTCTAAACACACTAATACACTCACACACACACACACACTCATACACACACTCATACACACACTTATACACACACTCATACACACACACACATATATATATATATATATATATACATTCTCATGCTGCAAGAACCCCAACGTTTCCCCGCTGTCAGTGGGTGATGGATGGAGTCTGGTGATATTATGGTCAGATATCAGTTTAATATCAGCAGCTGAATCATGAATTCAGTGTCTTACAGCCGAATCACCGTCCTGCTTTACAGAAGTGTCTTATTTTTAGTTTTTTGTTTTTTTGTTCTTTATTGTTTGAGCAGTAAAACTTGGGGACATTGCAATCTTCTAAATCTCACCTGCTTCAGCTGCTCTTCTGCACAGAGCAGATTGTAAACTTTACTCTTTACTCTCTCTCTCTCTAGAGCTTTACCTCTTTTCTCTCTATCTATCTATCTGAAAAAAAAATGAAGGTCGCACGTCAGTTTCTGAATCAGTTTCTCTGATTTAGCTATTTATAGGTTTATATTTGAGTAAAATGAACATTGTTGTTTTATTCTATAAACTACAGACAACATTTCTCCCAAATTCCAAATAAAAATATTCTCATTTAGAGCATTTATTTACAGAAAATGAGAAATGACTGAAATAACAAAAAAGATGCAGAACTTTCAGACCTCAAATAATGCAAAGAAAACAAGTTCATATTCATAAAGTTTTAAGAGTTCAGAAATAATCAATATTTGGTGGAATAATCCTGGTTTTTAATCACAGTTTTAATTTCATGCATCTTGGCATCATGTTCTCCTCCACCAGTCTTACACACTGCTTTTGGATAAGAATTTAAGCAGTTCAGTTTGGTGGTTTGATGGTTTGTGATCATCCATCTTCCTCTTGATTATATTCCAGAGGCTTTCAATTTGGTAAAATCAAAGAAACTCATCATTTTTAAGTGCTCTTTTGTTTTTTTTTTCCAGAACTGTATCTATCTCACTATATATTTCTCTATTTAAGTCTCTTTTACAGCAAAAAGATATAACTTGGCAGGTAAAATCATCTTAGATCTTATAACATATCACTGTCCAATCACAAAGCCTTATCTTTATCTTCAACAAAAACTTCATGAAATGTACTGATTAATAAATTGGCCGATTCAGATGATGTCAAAAACGTCATGATGACTAAAATAAGGATTTTATAAAGAACATTAGTGATGAGAAACATGAGATAAACAGAGAAATATGAACTAAATTTAAGATGATTTGACTTGTCAATATATCATTTCACTCTCTTTCTCTCTTTTCTCTCTCTCTTTTTCTGAAGGGAAAGATGTATTGTATTTTATTTTTACCCACACGGAGCGTCTTTGGTCTTTGGCTCCTCAGACCGGAGGACGGTTTGTGTGAAACGCAGAATGCTAAGGAGATTCTACACTTCAGCTCTGACCCGAAATAGCAAACTTTAGTTCATCAATCCTGAAAAGCTCGATTTTCTCAGGGTAAAGCTGTGCTCTCTGTAAAAATACCTCTTAATGAACAAAGTGACTTTAAATTAGCCCTCCCCTGATCTGCATGACTCTAAATTAGGAGCTAGTGAGGAATGCAGGGCTCTATCCTGATATCTGTAATATATTCAGTGTTGTTGGGTTTTTTAATTGTTTAATTGTTTTATTTGGTTTATATGCAGCATTCCACGTCTTCATTTACATTTTTTTAAATGACAATGGCACTTAAAGCTGAGAAACGCTGAAGTGTCTGTTTAAAACCAATAAGAACCTCAGAAACTCAAGCTTTCTGTCTAAATTTCCCCCTAAATCGCTAAAAATCATTTCCTTTTTTGGTAAATTCTTTCTGACCTTTGGAGAAGCTGCACTTAGGACAGGATTGAATGTGGTCAGCTAGTGAGCACTTTCCCAGTCAGGCAATGTTCAAACCTTCCTCTCGTCCTATTCCAGCTCCCATAAGTCTCATAAACTCTTACAAACTCCCATAAACTCTCATAAACTCCCATAACTCTCATAAACTCCCATAACTCTCATAAACTCCCATAACTCCAATAAACTCCCATAACTCCAATAAACTCCCATAACTCCAATAAACTCCCATAACTCCAATAAACTCCCAAACTCTCATAAACTCCCATAAATTCCTATAAACTCCCACAACTCCATAATTTTGCCTAGTTTCATTCAAAAAGGCAGTAAAAAAAATATTTTTTTTTTTCACCAAAATCAGCAAATTACATAAGGCTATAGTCTTATGTTTTTCTGTTATTTTGGACCATTCCTCAAATGCTTCTATTTAACTAGAATGTAACTCAAAGAGCTGATAATTATCTGGGCACTGTGTAAAGTTGCTCAGTTTCATTCATTTTCATTCAGGTTCTTATGAGCCCGAACTGAACTCTCTGGTGGTTCTTTTGGTGGAAAAGTGCTTTGAGCTCAGTGTAAAGCTCTATCTGGACGGGATTAGTATCTCAGGGGTTCGCCTGTGAAAAATATTTCACACTTTTACTCAGTAAAACCTGATAAAACTCCTGCATCCGGACTGCAATTGAAAAAAACAGGAGGACCAGTGAGTTTTTTTAGGCTTTTTTCTATCTATTATTTTTATCATCACGGAGTTCAGTAGCTCCTCCATTTCCACTTGCTGTTGTGTTTTTAACGTGGATCTCCATGGAAACCGTGGCACGCCCAAAGTGTAATTACGGTGCGCAGCAGTGGACAAATAGCTATTTTATTATTTTGTTAAAGGCAAGGAGACGAAACTCAGAGATGTGCGTCCGGACGGGACTAAAATTACCGGAGGAGCACGGAGTTCAGAGAAAAACAGTAGATAATTCAGCCTGTAATTTTCTCAGAGGACGTCTGAGAAAAACACCTACATGATCGTTCTGGACGGGAATAAAATCACAGAGGATAAAAAAAAAAACCATAAAAGAGAAAATTACCCAGAACCCCTGAGAATCTAATCCTGTCTGGATAGAGCTTTAGTCTGTGTTAGAGAGTATTTAGTATTTATGGAGATCTGCTCAGTGCAGCTAAATCACAGCTTTTTTCAGAGCTGCAGTATTAATAAAGTAGCCTTTTACTACTTTTAGTTCTTTTTCTGTTCTGGTTTACAGTTGAATGTGATATATTTGATATATTTGTTCGTATTGCTGCTGATTGGAGGCAGAGATACAGAGATGTACGTGCAGATCGCGTGTATTTCTACTTTTCTTTTCTTTCTGTTATTTAAAAACAAAAAAAGGAGAAAGAAGCTGTAATGTGTTTTCGGTACCACTTTAAAACAAGACTACCTTTATAAAGGATCTATAAATGGTTTGTAAATTAGATTATTACTTATTATTGATTAGGTTGTAAATGCCTTAAAAACCAGCAGTTTAAGCAGTTAAAAAACATCAAACATTAAACATTAAAAAAGCAACAGTAGCAACTTAGTCATTTAATTTATGGTAAATAGTTAAACATACTTATAAATATATATTCATATGGCAGGTTTAATGCTGCGGCTCAGTATGTAGAAAGATCTGAGGTTTGACGGTAAAGACGAGTGTGGAATCACTACTTTGCATGTTTTCAGCTCACTGTTGCCATTTCTATTTATGTTATATAATAACCATTAATAAGCTCATTTATAAACCATTCATAAACCCTTTATAAAGGTCGTCTTATTTTAAAGTGTTTTTATGTTTTTTAATGGATGATGGACGATCTGAACGAAGAATCGAATCGAAATGTAGCATCATCATCATCTCATACACTGCCTTTACAGACGCTCACCACAGGAAGATTAAATACGTTCAGTAGGAAACTTCACTTTTAACTTAAAAGGTAAAGGAAGGAACTTCTTTAAGAAGTTTTACTTCATTTTTACTTTCTTTTTTTTTCTTGTTGCTCAACGAAGAGATTATTAAAGCAAGCTGTGAATCCAAACACAGATCCTACAGATCTCCTGCTTCAGTCCTCAGAACAAATTCAGTACGTTTCTCTTTTACATCATTTTATTTTTTCGTTTGTTTTTTTTTTTGTTCGATTTGTTTAATTTTCTTCTTCTTCTTCTGAAAAGCCGACCCACTGTCGCCACTCGACTCAATCAGCTGGATCAGTTGACTGCACTCAACTGAGCCTCTACAGGAACAGTCGCGTAACTCTGAGGGAAGGTTTTAAAATGTATATTAAACATGTAAAAAATGTAAAAAACGAAACAAAAAAACAAAAGCTGGAGTGTTTTCACACAGTGCTGGTACACGTTCTGTACCGTTTTTGAGACGTTGAGACGTTGCGCTTCTTCGCCTTTCTTTCGGGGAACACATCTCCACCCTGCAGTGTTGTACAGTTGTGTTCTGAGACTCGAGACTCGCTGGATCTGCGGCTTAAAAAACAAAAAATAAAATAAAGAGATTGAAAGACTCCACTGCTGAAAAGCAAAGCGTCTCGGCCTCTGTCCCGGCTACGCCAACGCAGACGCGAAAAGACAAAAAGATGCAGAACATATCTCGTCTTATTTTTGTTTGTTTCTTTTTGTTTGTTTGTTTTTTTCATCAGTGTCCTGTTTGTACATTAACAATGCTTTGTATGTTCATATACTGTTTACCATGAACTCTCCTGGCGAAATAAAAATATATTTATTTTAAAATAAAGACGTGTGGAGATATTTGGAAACTGTGGGTGTTTGTAAGTTTTGTGTCAGATTTATTCTACACAGTTTTTTTAAGAAAAATCTTATTTTCAGAAACGATTTTAAATTATCGTAATCTGGGAACTCAGCGAGTCGTTTCTGATCTTGCAAGCCTCTGATAAATATCTAGCAATTTACTTTTTTTTTGTCATTTTGGACCATTTTTCAAATTTGCAAGCATGGTGTATTGTGTTTAGTTTAATTCAGAAAGGCAATAAAAAAACGTTTGTTTTTTTTTTTTTCGCCAAAATCTTCAAGTTACGTAAGGCTATAGTCTCAAGTTTTTGAGTCATTTTAAAGTATTCTTTAATCGCTTCTATTTAATTTGGAAATTGCCTAGACTTGGTGTATTGTGCCCAGTTTTATTCAAAAATAAAACGCAATTAAAAAACGCTTTATTTTTCAGTCAAATATGTAAATTACGTAATTTTGAGTCATTTTGGATACATTTTCAAACGCTTATATTCAACTAGATTAAAACTTAAATGAGCTGAAAATGGCCTGGACATGGTGTATTGTGCCTAGTTTTATTCGAATAGGCAATAAAAAAATATTTTTCACAAAAATTGGCAGATTGCATAAGGCTATAGTCTTAGATTTTTCTGTTATTTTGCACCACTCTTCAAACGCTTGTATTTAACTAGATTATAACTCAAATGAGCTGATAATGGCCTGAGCATGGTGGATTGTGTCTAATTTAATTCAGAAAGGCAAAAAAAAATATATATATATATATATTTTTCACCAAAATCAGCAAATTACGTTTTTGTGTCATTTTGCACCACTCTTCAAACGCTTGTATCCTTAAAAGAACAGAGTTTAAAACAAACCCCGCTCCAGCAGAATAAAAAAAAGCACCAACTCATTTATATTTCATGTTTATTTCCAAGTTCATCTCAAAAGGTACATTTGTCTCTTACTTTAACAATTAAAATGTGCAGAAGCACCGCAGAGTCTAAACTTCTAAAAGCTGCGTAGGACAATTACATTTCAATGAAAAGAAAACAAACTGTATATGTATAACAATAATAATAATAATAATATTAATAATAAAAAGTGTAAAACAACTACACAGTAGAAAGCATTTTAACTTCACAAATAAAGAAAAATAAAACAGGGAGGGAATAAATGTACAAAAGTCTGCAGGACGAAGGACAAAAGTTATACCACAAGCGAGTTGTGAGTGTGTACATGTGTGTGTGTGTTTGAGTGTGTGAGTGTGTGTCTTGGTAGGCTGACTAGTCAAACATGTCTTCATCGTCGTCGTCATCGTCGGATTCTGCGAAGTATTTCACTTCTTTCTTTGCGCGTCCCGAGCGATCTCTGGACGTGTCCAAACGGCTGAATCTGCTGCTGTCCACCTCGTCCTCGTCCTCGTCCGACACCGGCTTCTTCTGCTTCTGCTGGAAAACACCAAAAATATATGTAAATATATATATAAATCAGCATGGTTATTAAATCAGAATTATTAAACAGGGTTCATACACTTTTTAACCAATCCAATTCCATGATTTTTACATGACTTTTTCAGGCCTTCAAGGCAAAATTTCATGACTATACAATGTTTAAAACAGTGCAGACATGGACAATAAAACCAAAAATCAACTAAAACTATCATAAAAATTAAAAATAAAAATAAGGCTGACACACAATTTTTAATAATAAAATAAGTGTAAGATCTGAGAGCTCCACTGTGTAGAGCTAAATTACTGTATTAACTCTGAGTTGATGTATTTTGAGTTGATAGATTTTCTCTGTTGATTAACTGAAACAGAAAGATTTGTAGGCCAAATTTCCACGACTTTTCCAAAACTTTCTAGGTATTTTTTATTTTTCCAAAACTTATCCAGGCCTGAAAATCGCTATTTTCATATTCCATGAGTTCCAGGTTTTTCATGACTGTATGAACCCTGATTAAAATAATTCAGGGTTTGTAGTGGTGGGGTCTGGTATGAACGGATGCCATGTGAGTCGGTTTAGTATCAGTTTTAGTTTCAGTTTTAGTTTTAGTATTAGTTTCAGTTTCAGTTTTAGTATTAGTTTCAGTTTTAGTATTAGTTTTAGTGGGCGGGGAACAACGACAGGATTTGGACCCTTGCTCATAAATATACATTGCATGCAAATATCTTGCCTATGATTGGCTTACACCACTGTAGCGCACCCTCTACGGCTCTGCAGTGGGCGGCCACAAGCTGGAGTGATCATGAATCCTTATTTACGGGTTGATGTCAGGCCGAGAGCTTTTCCTGGTTCGCTCGTTTTTTTTTTTTTATGTCTGTTATTTTTATTGGCTGATGCATTGGCTAATTTATCTAAGTTACACCTGAAGGAAAAAAATAATTAAATAAAAAAATAGCCAAATTTAATGCATTATATTAACTCTTTAGTTTTATTTTACAGGAGAGTAAAATTAAGTTTTCGATTTTGTGTCGATGTTTAGTTTACTACATAATTGGAACAGAAACACTGACCCTTACACTGTGCCAAAACTTCTTGATAAACGGACCAATAGAAACTCTTCAAAATTACCTGAAATAAACTCTTTTTACATTGACTTCCATTGAAAGTTTGGAAAGTTTTTTCTCTATCCTGTAAAGTTGCTGTTTTTAGGAGATAAGTATTCGTTTTAAACTACACTCACTCTGCTGCTGCTGCTGCTGGGAGTTTTTCCAGTCTTCTTCATGGGGCTGTACTCATCTTCCTCAGAGCCGGACGGCTTCCTCTTCCTCCCCCTGCCTTTTCCCGCGCCTTTACCCGATGCTGGGGTCTTTTTCGCCCCCGTGTCCGAGTCCGAGTCCCATACCGAGGTGTCGAGCTTCTTGGTTGGGGTTGGCTTGGCTGGAGTTTTCCGGGGTTTGGGTGTTGTGTCTGATGGCTTCTTGGCTAAAAGGGAAAAAATATATATTAATAATAAGTTAAAATAACAGTCAATGTGTTTATTTTTCATACTTTAAAATAATTTTTCACAAAATTTCACAGCAAAAAATAAGCAAAACTTATAAGACTAACATTAGTATTCAGTTAGTTAAGCTATAATTTTTTTATTAGCATTAAAACAATTGTGTTGCACAAACGATTTCCATTTAAATATGCATCTTTTCCTAAATACACAAAATAATAAAAAATGTCACACAACAACAATTATGTGATTAATCCTAATTAAAATGATGATATTTTTACCTGTATTTTTGGGAGAGACATAATAACAGTAATAATATTATTTATACTGTATTATAATATCTCAAGGTAACTATATTTGATGCTTTCCAAATAAAATAATATTTTAATGCGTTACTAAGTTGCTTTAAAAGGAGGATATAAACACTTAGCTTTTTTTTAGCTTATCTTTCTATGCACTGCTTTTAACCTTTAACCTTTACTTTTTTAACTGTTCTATGTATTTGATCATTTGATTCGCATTGTTTTTTTGTTGTTTTATTGTGAGGCACAAATGTGCTATATAAATAAAGTTATTATTATATTATATTAGTGTAGCTGCATATATATATATATATATATATATATTTTTTTTAAACACACACATATATATATATATATATATATATGGATTTAAAATGATCAGTGTGTGGGTAGAGATCCCTCTGCTGGTGGTGTTGTGGTACCTTTCTTAGTTGGAGAAGGTTTCTCGTGCGGTGTGCTGCTGGAGAAGGACGAGAATACCGGACCTCTATCATCTTCCTCACTGTCTGACTTCACGTCTGAGCAAAACACACATATATGTAGCTAAAGTTATTAAAACATATTTTAAAACATAAAAAATCATGCAGTTACACTATAACAGCTATCTCTAACACATTATAACTTATGTACACACAATATATATTTAACAATTAAGATATTTATTTTTTTTCTATATATTATATATATAAATATATTTATAAATATATTTCATTTGTTAAAAGTATTTCATAAAAATACCGCTGTCACTGCTCTTCACAGAGTAAGTTGGTTTGGGCGAGGAGAATACAGGTTCAGGCTCTTTCTTTTTCTTGGGTTCTGGAGGAGAACTGGAGATAGAATTGAACAAGGTTATTAAAAAGTTCTCGAGCAAGCATTAAAATAGTCATTATTTATTAAGTATTGAATGTATTTAAAAAAAAAAAAAAAAAAAAAAAAACACTTTAGAGTTAGCTTTTTCCTTTCCACCTTAAATTCCACCTTAATAAGAACTAGTTCCAAATCAAGCTGTAGTTTCAGTCAAGCTAAAAAAAATCCTGTTAGGGTCTCAGTGTTACCAGAGCCTGCTAGAGTAGTTAAACAAGATGCGTCTCATTTTAATTCAATTTATATATTTCACATGTGTTGAGCAAGTTTTTAAATGTGGCCGCTTAACCAGTAGTTTCAAATTGTATTGTTTCGATCACTAAGTGTTTCTAGAGCTGCTAGAGTAGTTAAACAAGGTGCGTCACATTTTTAGTAAGTTTATATCTCACCTTAAATGCAGTGAAAGTTTCATTCAGAGTAAAAGACAATAAATGCAAACAAGAAATTGAAGGCTTTTTTTCTAAATCTGACGTTGCATGAAAGTGTTTGAGAATCTCAACCAAGTGTATATTTACGTTACATTTATATATTTACACTCTTGTTGTGTTATTAAATAATGATAATAATAAAATTACACTAAATCTCAATTTAATTATTTATGTAAAAACAAAAATAATGATAATTATTAATCATTTTAATAATGTTAGGTTGTGTGTTCCTTATACAATTATCTACAACTAGCTATTAACATTAGTTCTCTAAAATATTTCATATCTGAACAATATTTGTTCAAATATAGTATATTAAACATACATTAAATAAAATATATTAATAAATATGTTTCCTTTTTATCCAATTAATAATCAATTAATCTAAGGTCATAATCATAATTATAATATAGGTATAATATAAATTGACCTATAGAAATGCTCCAAAATGAACTAAATCTTTTTTACACTGACCTCCATAGAAAGTTATTGAACATTTTTTAGCTTGACATCAACAACACAATAAAAGCATTAATTTAAGTAAGGATTGATGAAGCACATAGACAGACATCTTTAGTTTAGGAGGGAATATGTCATCATCATCGTCCTCTTCATCGTTGTTGTTCTGCGAGGTCTGAAAGCTGTCTTTATAAGAGTGAACTGGAGAGGCTGGTGCGTCGTTCTCTTGTTCTTCCTCACCGTCGTCATCATCTTCCTCTTCTGAGAAATCAAAGGTGTACTTGGCCTTCACCGCTACGAGAAGAACAGTACCGTTAGAGTTAACCAGCGCAGCGCTGTGAGGATTCGGACACGCTATCGGTCCTCCTGTTGCACTGAGCTTACATCATACTGCGGCTCATTCAGTCTAAATCTGTAGAACAGCAGAGTGTACCTCATGCCTACAATATAGAGCTCAGAGTAATTAGCCAACATACAGCTCTGGAAAAAATAAGAGAGCACTTAAAAATGATGAGTTTCTTTGATTTTATCAAATTGAAAACCTCTGGAATATAATCAAGAGGAAGATGGATGATCACAAACCATCAAACCACCAAACTGAACTGCTTGAAGTTATTCAAAAGCAGTGTGTAAGACTGGTGGAGGAGAACATGATGCCAAGATGCATGAAAAAAAAAACTGTGATTAAAAAACATCAGGGTTATTCCACCAAATATTGATTATTTCTGAACTCTTAAACTTTATGAATATGAACTTGTTTTCTTTGCATTATTTGGGGTCTGAAAGCTCTGCATCTTTTTTTGTTATTTCAGACATTTCTCATTTTATGCAAATAAATGCTCTAAATGAGAATATTTGTACTATAAATAGTAAAACAGAAGAAATCGATTTAGAAACTGAAGTGATCTCCTAATATTTTCCAGCGCTGTATACTTATATATGTATATATATATATATGTGTATATATATATATGTATCTTGTGCAGGAAACAGAGTAAAGACTATTAACCAAAACTAACAGGATATCCCTCTTACGAGTCACCACTCGAATCAGAATCAGATTCAGATTCTTTAGAACTGTGAAACAAATGGAAAATATAAAAATAAACTAACTAAACGCAATGAATACAGATATCAATATCTTACAACGGTTCCATCAGTAGGTATTGCTAAAAAGTTGAAAACCTGCTTCACACACCTGAAGCTCTTCTCGACGATGTGTCTCTGGGAATGACTGGCTGCTCACTGACGTCGTCCAGGTCACTGTCAAACGATTTTTCCTCTTCGTCGTCTGACCAGGGGTTCCTCTTTTTGACCTTCTTGGCTGAGCCCTTTGGTGTTCCTGGAGTCTTCCTCTGTCTGGGAGCACCTAAAAACAAAGTGCATCATATAATGTTAATCATCCAGCACCTTCCCAATTTGTTTTGCACATGTTTATGCATGTAAATCATTGAAAATAGGAAGTTTTCTGTAGTATTACTAACAATTATATAGCCAAGAGACTATTATAGACTATTTTTTATTTTAAAAGTAATTTTAAAATAAAAAAATAAAATAAATTCTTTACCAGGTTCCTTTTTCTCCTTCTTGACACGTGGGGTTTTGGGTTTGGCTCCAGGGGTCGGAAGGCCAGACGGAGAGATGAGGGAATTGTCTCCTGTAGCACCATTAGAGTCCATCACACTATCATCATTATCAAACTCCATCTTCACGCTCATGTCCCCTTCACCCTGGAGGACACACATTTATACTTCAGCACACGCAATAAAACATAGTTAACCCCTTAAACTCTAGGAATTTCTGATTTCTGGACAAGGATCAAGCTAAATCTCCTTTCAAATTATACAGTATGCAGTACCAATCCTGGCCACCAGGGGAGCACTCTCTACAAAAAGTGCCAGGAATAACCTTACCCAGGAGAGGCGTTTAAGGCTCCTCCCCTTTCATGACCTGGAACAGCATCCTGCTCAGATCAACCCAGTGTATTTCGTTTTGTCTCTGTTTGTTTTGTAGATTTTCAAATGAATCAATTCAGCTCAAATCTAAGTTTTAAATTTGACATCACTAGCATTTTTGTTACAGTTTTCTCTACAGTTTTATCTTTGGGTAAAGTAAGTGGTGAGCACCTTTTTGTTTGACTACCCTTTCTTCTGTTTTTGTGACTGGAATTTAGGTTTTTGTGCATTTTAGTTTTTTTTATTTTAATTTTCAGGTTTAATTAGTTGTCTTTTGTTTATTATTTTGGTTTATAATAAACCCTAAAGCCATTTTCCTTCTTTTTGTCAATAAAATCGTCCTGCTTAATTTAATTTTCAATCTCCGGTGTTTGGTCTGGCAGAGGGTCTGTTACTGAGTACAAATACCTATATTTTAATCTATTCTTTTCTTTTTCTTTATTAAATTGTGCTCCACTGCGAGGCTACAGTTGCTCCTATTTTACCTTCTTCTTCTTAGTCATCTTTTTAGTAGCGTCAGCCTTCATGGCCAGCGTGATCTGGGGCTCCACTCTGCGGCCGAAGGGAGACGGTAACGTCTCCTCCAGCTGGATCTTCTTCACCTTCGGCTTGCCAACCTTTCCTTTAACCAGCTTCACACCCTTCCCCTGGCTGGCACTCTCTCGCTCCTGCTCCTCCACCCGCTGTGGCGTTGGAAAAAAGGCAGAGAAATAAGATCATTTACGATACGATTATTACTGATATCGATTATTTTTGTCACAGATACAATATTACATCATACAACACTTATCGTATTGTTTATAATCACTTTAAAAGGGTGGAAATGTGGTATTAATACTCACGTCCAGTTCCTCAACAAAGACGGCCAGGTCTTCCCTCCACAGATCTTCTGAACACTTCCTCTGCAGTTCATTCAGTTCAGCTTTCTATAGAGTTACACAACACAAATATATGTTTAGGTACATACAAAATGTCTTATTGTTTCTTAAACCAAGTGAAATCAGGCAGAATGGTTAACTATGTAGAGTTTCAGTAAAAAAATTCAATTTCAATTTAACCCAAACATGAAAATACTAATCATCCACTCCATGGCAAGTTCTTTACATAACTTAACATATCGTAAAATATGTCAAATCTCAAATATTAAACTATTTAAATATAAATTTTAAATTACCAACAGTTTGTACACACCTTCTTAAGTTAATGTTTTCCTTTATTTTGTATATTTTTTACATTGTGCATAACTTTATTATATATTAAATATTAATATAAATATTAAAGACATCAGAACTATTATGAAACACCTATAAAACAGTTATAACAACCTCAACCTAAACCCAGTAAGGTTGAAGTGAAAAAATGTGAAATAAACGCTGTCTTGTTTAGCCTAGTTTTGTTCACTTTGTAATTCCATGTGTCCAAACTTTTGACTGATACTTTAGATAGATAGATAGATAGATAGATAGATAGATAGATAGATAGATAGATAGATAGATAGATAGATACTTTATTGATCCCCGGGGGGAAATTCTTGATAAGATGCACACTAGACGTGTGTAGTAGCACAGAGACGATAAATAAACGTAAAAAAACTCAGAAAAACACACAAAGAGACGGAGCTACTGGAACAGGCAGCCACTCGCGTCGGCGCCGGAAGTAGAAAAAGTATAGGGTCCAACTACTTATAAACCAATAAAGAAAATAATATATTTAGACATTAAGTGTAAATCCCTCTTCCTTCCTTCCTCTATCCCAATATTATCCTAATACCTTGGCCTCTTATACAACATGTAAAAATGCTTTTGTGTCTTTAGCTCTGGATAAAAGCACCTACTAAATGTAATGGAATGTAGTGTAATGTAGTGTAATCTGACGCTAAGACGTAATGCTGTTTATACCTTCAGATCTCTCTGTTTGAGAAGCTCATCCACTTTCTCTTTAGTGAGGCACCACAGAGGCATGTTGAGGATGTAGTTAAAGTTGGGTCCTGATGAGGAGCCGGAGTCTATTGAGCTATCACTCTCATTTCCATCCCGATCTTCTTCTTCCAACGCCTGAGAAAAGCAAAAGAGCAGGAACAGCAAAATTACTACACATCCATTCTATCCATTCTATGACCAGGGTGGTGAACAGGCAATCATAAGTAGGGCTGGGTATCGTTTAAAAACTTTCAATACCGATACGATACTTTGAATAGGATACCGATACCCAAACGATACTATGTTCAATACCTTTTTGTATCGTATTTATTATCAGATGTATTTAACTTTTATGTCCTCTACTTCTAAAGTACCTCATTACATGTAAGATGCTTTAGATGACATTACTCTACATTATATATAATATAATGTAGAGTAATGTAATGTAACTGTCACGGTTTGACCCAGGCAGAGAGACGAGGAGGCGGACGTATGTGCAGTTAAGGTGAGAATTTAATAAACAAAGAGACAAGTAAACCAGAAACAAAGAAAACAAGAAACAGAGGCGAGCTAAAACTAACAAACAAACGAGATACTAAAGATAAACAAACGGGAAGACTATAAAACTAGGCAGGATAAACTAAAACAGGGCAAGGGAATAAACTAGGGAAAATACAGGGAACTAGAAAATAACAGAATGAACAGGAAGATAAATATATACTACAAACAAATAGGGAGGCTGACAAAAACAAACGAGGAAAACAATAAGGAACTAAACTAGATGGATAATAACTAACAAACAAAGCGAGAGTAGATAAACAAAGAAATAAACTAATAACTAAAGCTAGACAATGAACTAAACAGAGCAAGGATAATTACAAGGATTAAACTAAGATAGACACGGAGAGAAACACTGAGAGAAACTCTGAGAGAAACACTGAGAGAAACACTGAGAGAAACACTGAGAGAAACACTGAGAGAAACACTGAGAGAAACACTGAGAGAAACACTGAGAGGAAATCTGGGAACACGGGAAGACAAACGACAGGAGACAGTGCAAAGACCGACCAGGACAGGTGACAGAGGAAAGCTATTTAACTAAACAGGAAACACACTGGGAGTGGAAACACCTGGGGAAGGGGTGGAGCTACAAATGAGACATGAGGTAATGGAAAATCACAGGCAGAACACAGGGGCACGGGTCACGTGGGACAACACAGGCACGAGGACAGACAGGAAACAGGGCCAGGCGTGACAGTAACGCTCACTTGTTCTTTCTACTGTGCTGTGGATCTGGAACTGAATATACTAGTACATCTCAAAAAAAATAATAATATCATTAAAAACTTACTTTATTTCTGCCATAATCATCAACCATAAAAGAAATAAACATTTAAAATGGATCACTCTGTGTTTAATACATCTATACAACATATGAATTTCACAGATTCATGCATCCCTAGTTTTGTTTCCAAACAATAGCTGAAAGAAAAATGACGTAATGTTAAAATACAGTTTTTATTTTGTGTACTGTATACCTTCTCCTGAGCTCTGTTCCAAGCTGCCACTGGGTCAGATTCATAGCCCCTCTGCACCAGCATCCGGATCAGTTCCCTCTTACTCTTGTTTTCTAGAAGACAAGAAAATAGGAAATAGTTTAAACCAACACTGAGTTTAAAGTGTGGGCACTACAAACATTCTAAAGCTCTATCTGGATGGGATTAGTTTAGGATTAGGACGGGACATCTGTGAAAAATATTTCACACTTCTACTCAGTAAAACGTGATAAAACTCCTGCATCCGGACTGCAATTGAAAAAACAGGAAAACCAGTGAGTTTTAAGGCTTTTTTCTCAGTCACATGACCCCATCGCGGCGTTCAGTAGCTCCTCCATTTCCACTCGCTGTTGTGTTTTTTAACGTGGATCTTCGTGGAAACCGTGGCGCGCCCAAAGTGTACAGTAATTGCTGTGCTCAGCAGTGGACAAATATCTATTTTATCAAAGGCGAGGAGATGAATCTCAGAGATGTGCGTCCGGACGGGACTTAAATTACCGGAGGACCACGAAAAGAGTTCAGAGAAAAACAGTAGATAATTCAGCTGGTATTTTTTTTCTCAGAGGACGTCTGAGAAAAATACATACATGGTCGTTCTGGACAGGAATAAAATCACAGAGGATAAAAAAACAGTAACTAATTCTCAAATGCTGACACAAAGGCTGACATTTCTAAATAAACCCAAATATGACGTTCATCTCACCAATTGAAATTTTTCCTTCAATCTTCTCAAGTACAAATCGTGCTTGGTTGGAGAGTTTTGCTGACTCGGCGCCCAGGCTGCCGACCAGCCAGTCCTTCCTCAGCTTGTAATAGTGCAAACGCAGCTCAAAGAACTCCTTCAGAATATCCTGCACAGACTCGTACCGCTTCATACAGCCCATGTGATCAAACAGCACCTAGAGCACAAAGCATAAAGAGAGAGAGAGAGGGCACCTTAACTTTCAAGCTTTGAGAAAACTTATTCCAGACTAAAAAGGATGCACAGCACAGAGTGTGCCGTACAGACTCAATAAGAGTCAATAAGTTCATGCAAAAAATAAAAACGTCACTTCAAAGATGCGTCACTTCAACTTGATATAACATTTCATTTTTTTTTTGCACAGAATATCTGCAGGGGTCATCAAGTTAAATGTTATAAATATTAACACTGTTAAATTATTTGAGATGTAAGACCAAAGCAAACATAGTGCTGGAATATGTGTTAGTAAATGCTAGGGGGCATTTTCTTTTAACCGTTAATATCATCTGATTTTACGTTTAATTTTGCACCTTGGATATTTTAGGCAAACAGTTCTAAACAAACTGACAGAAACAATCAACAACTAAAAAAGGAAAGATAGGAACAGCTCACTAATAATAATAATGTTGAAAAAGGTTTATAAACAGCTAGAAAACAGACAAGTAGACAGAATAAGAGAAAAGAAGTAGAGAGAGACCAGAGATAGAGAAGGTGGAAGAGTGGGAGAGAAAGAGACAGTGAAAGAGAGAGAGAGAGAAAGAGAGAGAGTGAGAGAAATAAAGGGGTAAAGAGAGAAAGTAGAGAGAAAGGTGGAGATAAATATGAGAGAAAGTGATAAGAAGAGAGAGAGTGAATGAACAGAAGGAAAGTGATAAGAGAGAGAGAGAGAAGTGGAGAGAAAGAGTGAGAGAAAGTGATAAGCAGAGACCGAAGTAGAGAGAGAGAGAGAGAGAGAGAGGGAGAGGGAGACAGAAATATACAGCAGGACGAAGAGAGATGTAGATAGAAAGGAGAGGTAGAGAGAAATATAAATAGTTTTCCAAGCCAATTTAACTCTAAACTGTCAGAAATCAGTGTTTCCCTGAGGATTTATTTTGTCATTAAAACATCAGTGTGCTTTAGTCAGAATTATCTCAGGATAATGAGGAGGACGCTCTCACCATTGAGTTGCAGGTGAGGGAGGACTGCAGCTTGAAGACTTTGTGAAGACCTGCCGCTTCAGCCTGAGCCAGCTTCTCCTCAGTCATTCGGACCACAAACTTCACTGTCGTATCTGTGTGGTACTCCTTATAGTCATTTATTAATGCTGGGGTTTTCTCTGTGCCCTGCAGCATGGGCTCCAACACCGACTCCTTATACGCCTGAATAATAAAAAAGAAGAGAAGAGAAGATAATCAGTTACTGCATTTCTCTTTAATAAAATAGAACGTTTGGCACAAAAACAAGTCAAACGAGCACTGGATGTTAATCTACAGTAGCTAATCACTAGTTAATCTGCTAGAAAACTCGTCTTGCTCATACCTGCGTCCATGTGCGAATCGGAAGCTCTGTGATCTCAATGGTGTTTTTATCCAGTACAGAGATCTCACCACTGACCACATACTGGTTCTGCCCCAGTTCATGGATCACTCCTTTGAAATTCTTATAGCTGGGCAGCTGAGGAACGACAAGAAGAGAAGAACAGAATATTATTAACACACAGTTTCTCTGATTTTGCTATTTATAGGTTTATGTTTGAGTAAAATGAACATTGTTGTTTTATTCTATAAACTACAGACAACATTTCTCCCAAATTACAAATAAAAATATTCTCATTTAGAGCCTTTTTTATGCAGAAAATGAGAAATGTCCGAAATAACAACAAAAAAAAAATGCAGAGCTTTCAGACCTCAAATAATGCAAAGAAAAAGAAAATAAGTTCATATTTATAAAGGTTTATATGTTCAGAAATCTTTGAATATTTGGTTGAATAACCCTGATGGTTTTTAAACACATCTTGGCATCATGTTCTCCTCCACCAGTCTTACACACTGCTTTTGGATAACTTTATGCTGCTTTACTCCTGGTGTAAAAATTCAAGCAGTTCAGCAACTCAGCAATCAAAGAAACGCATCATTTTTAAGTGAGATCTTATTTTTTTCCAGTGTTGTATATCGTGAAATGTTAAACGATGCTTTACCATGGGCAGAGGGTCCTGGTGATCAAGCATGCGATTGATGTTGTTGACAATTTCACGTGGGTCGTAGTTGGGGATCTTGCAGGCCCAGCCTGTACCGATACCCTCAGCCCCATTGACCAGCACCATGGGGATTATGGGTATGTACCACTCTGGCTCCACCTTCTGGTTGTCATCATAAAGAAACTTCAGCAGGTTGGAGTCCACAGCGGGAAACAGCAGCTTGGCGAGTGGACTAAAAGAGACAGGAAGGGAAAGAAGAATACACTATTTGTCAAACTAAAAGTCTCTACTAATTTATTTAACAATTTACTGCAATTATTGCTAGAGGGTTTGCATTTGAATTATTCTAAACATGTATTAATTAATTTATTTAGATTACTTACTTGAATCTGTTAATCCACAAAGTTACGCACACCCAGCATCACATATTTAACACCCTATTTTAGCGATCTATGAGCTTGATTTAGTATTGTGAGAAACACAAAAAGTACACCTTTTAACGGCTTGAAATACGCACAAGGCATGTACTAATACTCTTAATTAATCATGGGTGTGCTCTGACTTTGGCATATTGCTATTTTAACAGTGCAGCACTTCTGCGCTTCTCAGTTAATTTACAGGGAAAGCAATGTTACTTCATATGGTATTCTGTTTATTATTGACTTAACAGTTGGGTTTGTGCACTTCTAAGTGTTCATGTGTGTGTGTGTGTGTAACAAGCGGTGGTGTACAAATGCAGAACACATGGTGCACCTGCATTGCCAAGACCGCAATGAACCTCTGACTGTTGACAGGGTTGTAATCAATCAGTGGCGCACCTTCCGTTGCCAAGATGACAATACGCCAGAAATCTACCTGAACACACCTCATTTCCAGACCACCGCGCACATCAGCACAGACATATTAAACGACGCAGGGTGTGAAAATAGACTGTTGGCAGGGTGAAAGATAGCAATGAGCATCGTGATACGCCTTGTTGACAACGTCTTCCAACCAATTCAACCAATACATCACTTACAAAAAACACTCAAGTCACTGAAATCACAAACGTGCACAGACTGACAAACCTAAGCATGGTGAAAATGTAACGGGGGCTAGCTGCATCTTTGCCTCCATTGATGCGAGTTCCGAACTGACCGAGGGGCTGCAGGATGTTCACGTTGTTGCTGCCCACAAAGTTTTGAGCCAAGTTTACAATGGTCATCATCAGAGCTTGCTGTGGACAAATAAAAATACATTTGATCAAATTTATAGCTGCTTTAAATAGTTAAGTAAAAAACTTCAGTTAATCCAGGCAATACTTCATATTTGTTTTTATCAGAATGTCACAAATAAAAACGCACCTCGCCGTGATGGTACGCCGACATCTCTGCTACTGAACCAGCCAGCTGAGCCACCTTCACCTCCCTCTTATCATTCCTCTTCATACAGGTAAACAGCACCTTCCTTTGACCCGGCTTCAGACCTGCACACATATAGTAACACAATACAGTAAGAATAAGAATTACACCTGACCTGTCTGTGTCCCATTAGGAAATATATATTCACTCAATACATATATCTACAGCTTAGCTGATAAAAACTTCCAAACTTGCAAAATCAATATTTCTCATCTGATAAATGCCTATACTAAAAACTGCTAAAATAAAAAAAGGGATTCATATAAACACAAGTCACCACAACACAAGACTCACCATCAACGAGGGACGGAATGGATCTCTCATTATCGGAGTTGGAGAAGAGAATCAGCTCTTTGTTGATGAAGTCGTTGTACGATAAGTGTCGTGTTGCGGTGCCGTAGAGGTATTGCTGCAACATAAAATATAAAATATTAATTTATATATTGATTTAATCTTGTTTGGGAAACAAATTTTCTCCCAACACAAACTGTTAGTAGTTTAGTACATAAAGTAATAGTGTTGTGTGGCTTACTGTATTATAATATCTCAGGGAAAAAAAGAGAAAGAGAGAGAGAGACAGAAGGAATGAGAGAGAGACAGAGCGAGTAAGAGAGAGAGAGAGAGAGAGAGAAAGGAAAAGGACAGAGAGAGAGAGAGAGAGAAAGGAAAAGGACAGAGAGAGAGAGATAGAATGAGTGAAAGAGAGACAGAGCGAGTAAGAGAGAGAGAGAAAGGAAAAGGACAGAGAGAGAGAGTGAGAGATACAGAGAGAGAGAGACAGAGAGAGAGATACAGAGAGAGACAGAGACTGAGAGACAGAATGAGTGAAAGAGAGACAGAGCGAGTAAGAGACAGAGAGAAAGGACAGGACAGAGAGAGAGAGACAGAGTGAGAGATACAGAGAGAGACAGAATGATGAAAGAGAGACAGAGCGAGTAAGAGAGAGAAAGAGAAAGGAAAAGGACAGAGAGAGAGACAGAGTGAGAGATACAGAGAGAGACAGAGAGAGAGAGACAGAATGAGTGAAAGAGACAGAGCAAGTAAGAGAGAGAAAGGAAAAGGACAGAGAGAGAGAGACAGAGAGAGAGACAGAATGAGTGAAAGAGAGACAGAGCGAGTAAGAGAGAGAGAGAAAGGAAAAGGACAGAGAGAGAGAGACAGAGTGAGAGATACAGAGAGAGAGATACAAAGAAAGACAGAGACAGAGAGAGAGAGAGACAGAGCAAGGGAGAGAGAGAGAGAAAGGAAAAGTACGTAGAGAGAGAGAGACAGAGTGAGAGATACAGAGAGAGACAGAGAGAGATACAGAGAGAGACAGAGAAAGAGATACAAAAAAGATAGAGACAGAGAGAGAGAGAGACAGAGCAAGTGAGAGAGAGAGAGAGAGAAAGAGAGAGACAGAAAGAGAGACAGAAACAGCACGAGTGAGAGAGAGAGAGAAAGAGAGAGACAGAAAGAGAGACAGAAACAGCACGAGTGAGAGAGAGAGAGAGAGAGACAGAAAGAGAGAGACAGAAAGAGAGACAGAAACAACACGAGTGAGAGAGAGAGACAGAAAGAGAGAGACAGAAAGAGAACGAGTGAGAGAGAGAGTGTGGATGAATCTTTTAAAGTAGAGCCAGACTTTAGAGCATTTTTCGACACGTTTTTCTTGATGTCCACACTTCTCTTTGTGTTTGCCAGGTTTATACGCATTTCATGCTAAGTAGCGCAAATAATCACCATTTTTTTAGACCTTTCTGTACTCTGTAGTACTCTGAGACATTTCAGTCGGTGCCTTTTTAGAATCAAATTTTAATACCCAGCCCTACTGATGATGTTCACAATAGTCTCAGAAACCTGTACTGCATATCACATAAACTGTACTGCTGAATGTGATTAGCCTCACCTCAGGCAGACCATGCATCCTTCTCTGGCGTCTGTCTTCCATGAAATTAGTCAGCCACTCTTTTCTGTCGTCTGTCTTTTTCTTGCTGAAGGCCTGAACAGAAGAGAAAAGAGAGAGACTAGTACCACAGCATCCTCTGATCAAAGCCCCCTAACTCTGGTGAAAGTACTTAAATAAGTATACTTAAACGCGTTTAAAGTATGTTAAAATTAGGTAAAGAATACCAAAAGTACCTTTTAAATTGAATATATTTTACAAAATACACAAATACATGTATTTTTCAGTATTTCCATAAAATATATTTGCAAGCAATATGCTTTAAAGTAAACTTGTTATTTTTTTTAGTAGTATTAAGGTGTACACAATATATAAATCAATACACAAAGTACATAAAGTGCACTGGATTATAAGGCGCACCGATTATAACACACATTAAGTGAAATAAAATAAAAGCCTGAAACATTTATAACAGAATTTTATTAAATATGAAATAAAAAAATAACCAACTAAACTAAAGCCTAAATACTAAAAAAATATAATCTAACGAATTTCAAAACATAAAAACAAAAACAACCATATTTATACAAACCACGCACCACATTATAAGACGCACTGTAGATTTTTAAGAAAATTAAAGAATTTTAAGTGTGCCTTATTGTGCAAAAAATACAGTACTAAATCAATTGTATTAAAAATTATATTTAAAAAAACTAAACAAAAAAATCACATACTTAAATCTACTCAAATCCTAATGCTTTTATGTTGTATTTAAATAAAGCTTAATTATAACTGAAATATACTTAAGTTGCCGAACGTTGTTCCACAATATTACATTTAGTATGTGTTTAAGTACATATTATAATTTTAAAATTTAAAAGTACGTTCTTTTTTAATTTTAAGTATACTTATAAAAGGAAACTTAAATTCCCTTTTCTTTTACAATAGAAGCTAACACAAACGCTACAGAGTGCTAAATGTGAGTAAGCGAGTGAATGAGTGAGTGAAGCGAAGCCAAGCCAATACATTAGATGTGTGAGTGTTTGATGTATAAAATATTTAATATTAATATATAAAACTAACCAAAGTAATGGCAGCGTCGTCCTCTGTGCCTCCGTACTTAAACATAATCCGATGCCGCTCCATGTCAGCGAAGTACTCCTTTGCTTCTTTGCTTGTGCTGGTACCCAAACCTACAGCATCACATCAATATACACAATTATATCATTATATACAGATCTATATCTGTAATTATCAAAAGATTATTATTTCAGTATTTTATTTAATACTTATTAAATAAAAAGAAGAAAAAAAACAAACCTTTGTAGTACTTTATGTGCCAGGTTTTGTAGTTCTCTGTTTGTTTCTTCCATTCATCAAATTCTGGAATGCTGTAGAAGGGAATTTCCTGTTTGTTCTTGCTGGCCTGCAAACAAAGACATTATAATTGGATTAAATGAGCCGTTAAATGTTCAATAACTATTTCAAAAGCATGCTGAAATTCATACTTTGACGATAGGGGTGATGAACTCCTCCAGAAACGTGTGTTTCAGCAGGGAAGGCCAGTTATGGTGGAAGAAGTTGATGAGCAGGCCTTTAATATGGGAACCATCTTGATCCTAATCACATCGAAAAATAACATAAGATCAGTACGGCACAGAAAAAGCTCTGTGTTTTATAATAACTATATATGTTTCAGCATAAATAATAAAAAAGAAAATCAAACTCAAACGACAGAAACGTTAACGTACCTGATCAGTCATGATCATGATTTTGCCGTAGCGTAGAGATTTCAGTGACTCTGGATCATCGTAGCTCTTCTTATACTGCAAGCCCACAATCTTAATAATGTTGTTAATTTCTGCATTCTCCATGATCTGCAACGAAATGAATAATGCAATCTGTACACTGAATACACAGCCATATATACAGGCATATACAGCTCTAGAAAAAAATAAGAGAGCACTTAAAAATGATGAGTTTCTTTGATTTTACCAAATTAAAAACCTCTGGAATATAATCAAGAGGAAGATGGAGGATCACAAACCATCAAACCACCAAACTGAACTGCTTGAATTTTTGCAGCAGGAGTAAAGCAGCATAAAGTTATCCAAAAGCAGTGTGTAAGACTGGTGGAGGAGAACATGATGCCAAGATGCATGAAAACTAAAAACTGTGATTAAAAAACATCAGGGTTATTCCACCAAATATTGATTGCTGAACTCTTAAACCTTAATGAATATGAAGTTAATTTCTTCAAATAATAAATAAGAAATGAATAGGGCTTTAGAGCTCACCTGTTTGTGTGTGGCTTCTCGCACGTTGAGGATTTTCCCTCTCAAGGGGAAGACTCCATAGCGATCTCGTCCAATCACACCCAGCCCCGAAACAGCCAGGGACTTGGCTGAGTCTCCTTCAGTCAGAATCAGCGTGCATTCCGACGAGTGTTTCCCACCTTAATAAGAAATATAAAAATATATTTTACACTATTACAAGTGAGTTTTTAGGCTTTCTCGGTCACATGATGTGGCGCGTTCAGTAGCTCCTCCATTTCCCCTCGCTGTTGTGTTTTTAACGTGGATCTCCGCAGATCTCCGTGGAAACTGTGGTGCATCCAAAGTGTAATTACGGTGCGCGGCAGTGGACAAATATCTATTTTATTAAAGGCGAGGAGACGAAACTCAGAGATGTGCGTCCGGACGGGACTAAAATTACCGGAGGAGCACGGAGTTCAGAGAAAAACAGTAGATAATTCAGCCTGTAATTTTCTCAGAGGACGTCTGAGAAAAAACACCTACATGATCGTTCTGGACGGGAATAAAATCACAGAGGATAAAAACCCCCATAATAGAGAAAATTACCTCAGAACCCCCTGAGAAACTAACCCTGTCCGGATAGGGCACAGTTGATGACTCGCCTATAGTTCGCTTAAATAGGGTCTTAAACTAGTCTTAAAACTGCTGATTGATTATAACATTTAAAAAACTTCACCTAACCCTAGTCTTTTCTGTGGTAAAACTAGTGTAACACAGTGCCAGTGAAAGATTATTTCTACTGATATCTGGTGCATGGTGACGGCAGACTTTCTGGGGAAAAAAGAAATGGGGAAAAAGTCAAAGCATTTTGACAGATAATGGATAATGCTTAATAAGTACAAGTAGCATCAGCTAGTAAAACAAAAAAAAGGTGTATCGTGAGTTCAAGATTTCTACAGAAATTGATAAATGATTCAGCCCTGTGTATAATAAGCACTGCTGCCCTTGATCAAATCCATCACCACTGTCTGTCTGAGCTCCTATATAAATAAAACACATGACAGATAAGCGATGATTTAAGCTGTCTGATCTTACCCGCATCATTAGCGTCGTCCAGTTTTGGGATGCCTTTGATCTTGCTGTGCTTTACCGAAGAGCACTTTTTATTCAGCTGTGTCTGAGCCTTGAACTTCACCCAGTTTAGGATGCTCTCCACAATCCCGCAGTTTGTGGCCTGAATGAAAATAAGAAACCAGTTACTGCTGGAGGCTGATTTCAGTATTAAAGATTTTAACAATATTTAACAGCAACTAACTAACAGGATTTCAGGAAAACAGGTTCTTTGTTCTAGATTTTGAGCTTTTTCTAAAGCAAAAGCTGATTTCACTCATAAATAAATCTGTGAAATGAATATATTCTTAAGATGAATCACTTTTATTAAAAAGAGAAAAATATCAGGACTGGCATTAAAGCCTCTAGGCTAAATCCTGCTAGTTATCTCAAAATCAGTATATTTTAGATGACTATTACATTTAAAAATACAAAAATCCTTACCGCTCTGATGAATTTTTCAGAGAGAGCGCATTTGGAGCCAAAGCTTTTGGTCTGAAGTGTCATGTTCTCCTTGGTCTGAGAGTCGAAGGTCGGGTTCTCGATCAGAGCATTCACAAACACCCAGATGTGGTTCTTGACCTAAAATAAAACAACACATTTTTTGTTTCTTTATTTCTCTACTTTAATTATAGAAGAGTATTTTAATTGAGTTATAAAAATAAGACATAGATAGGATATGAATGCTTCAGGCACATAAACAGTGTTAAAATAAACCCTCCTACACTGAAAAATAAATTCCTAGAGGTCCTATCTTACACCCTACACAAGCTACGTCACAATGCTCATTGCTATCTTACACCCTGTTTAGTTTAGGAATATATCTATGCTGATAAACGTGGTGGTCTGTTCAGGTAAATTATGGCACATTGCTATCTTGGAGGTAGAAAATACTGGTACTCCACTTACTGATTTAAACCCTAACAGTCAACCTTCAGATTCATTCAGTTCATAGCTATCTTGGCAACACAGATGCACCACGTGTACACCCCCACTTATTCCACACATACATGAACACACAGCAGCACAAACCAAACTTTTGCATCAACAATAAACAGAATAGTAAATAAAATAACATTGCTGTTCCCGTAAATGACCTACTCGCGCACCTTCACAGCGAGTTTCCTCTGCTGAGAAGTGCAGAAGGGCTGCACTGTTAAAATAGCAATCCGCCAAAGTTAATCACAAAGCACAAAAAGCACACCTATTATCAATTCTACAAAGTATTGTAAAGTAAACAAATTGTGTTATTTATGTTGTAGCATCGGTGTGTTTCCAGTGTTTTCCTGTTAAACCTCCCCCCCCTCACACCTGAAACGGTTTCACTGTGACTCCGGCTTTATTCTTCTTCTTCACCACCTCGATGAGTTTTGACACGATTTGGTCCACAACATAATCAATGTGTCTGCCACCCTGAAACAAAAAACAAGAAACAAAAATTTGACACGAGTTAAAACTGTGGAAGCATCTTCAGCACCATCTAGTGACTTACAAACACAACAATCATCACAATCACAATCATTGTACAGTTTACAACAATATGTGCCATGAAATATATGTAAAATAAGGCAACCAGTTAATGGGTGATCATTATAATACAAATAGGGTAAACTACTGTCAGAATTGCTGCTGACTAGCTGTTTCAATAGTATTGTGTTTAAAAAAGATAAATCCACTCAAGTCAGCAAGAATATATATTGTATTTGTGTTTTAAGAGACTTTCTGCCTCTTGCCAGGCTGCCATTGTAAATAAGTGCTAAATTGTTTTTAATGTCTTGCCTGGTTAAATAAAGAATAAATAAAAATAAAATAATATATTTGTGTATGTCTTTATTTGTCTATTGATTGACTGAATCTGCTATGTGGTCCGGTTTAAGTGGTATTTACAAATTTAATTACATTAATCTCCTTACTAATTAAATTACAAGTAAGTAGAAGTACAATTCTGTGGAATTCAAGTAATACAAGCCTCTATGAACAGCAGTTTTCATGTCTTGTCACAAATAATCAACGGTATTTAGGTCAGGACTTTGACTGGGCCTTTCTAACACGTCTCCCTACCGCAAGATGCTGCCACCACCACGTTTCACAGTGAGGATGGTGTGTTCAGGGTGATGAGCAGTGTTACCTTTCTAACACACATAGCGCTTTTTTGCATTTAGGCCAAAAATTTGCCCAAAATTAATACAAAAAAATAAATAAAAATGTGTTTAATGTGGGTTTAATGTTTTTTTTTATCTACCTTGGTAGTGGCGATGCTGTTCACAAAGCTGATCTGCTGGAAGCCCTTCTCACTCATGGTGAGACACACCTCCCAGCGCTCGTTCACCGACTCATTCACCACTTTCAGAGCCACGCCTGTCTCATCCAGCTTATCCTTCACATACAGATCCACGTAGCTGCGGAAGCCATTCACCTGCAGCACAAGATCAAGCACAATCGTAGAAGATAATAATTAATTAATATTCATTGGATACAGAGATTATGGTATTTGTCTTAAATAAATACCGGTACTCTTAAATTGGCCTGGTAGTACAATTGTGTGTACGTCTGTATGGACTGGGACTCCAGGTGGACAGTTGTTTCCGGTTGAGAGTATGCTGTCAAGGATTGGCCGCCTCTTCTCAATAATATGTAATATGTAATTGTAAGTGTCCTTGAGTGCCTTAAGTGGCCAAATATAGTGCTAAATAGGGTGTAATTTTATGGAATTTGTACACATATTAGGTGACTATTCCTATTTATTTTCTGAAACGACATGATATTAAAAAGTTAATAAAATATTAAAATAAGTGTATTAAAACCCAATAATGCTGTACATCATTTAAAAAAAATATTAAGAACGCCCATATACAGATCTAAAAAATTAAAGTAAACATCAGCACAGGAACCGTCTGCTATTGTACGAAAAATAAAAATATGCAGGGACATTTTTTAACCCATCAGCTGCTTAAAGGAAAAGAAACGCCTAAACCACAGCCAAACACCAGCTGCAGCTGACTACCTCCCTAAACAACCTTCTATTTTCCATATTAAAGTGAAACTTAACGTGAAGCATTGCTCTGTCCTGCATTAGTGCCACTTACAAAGTGTTGCAAACCATTCAGATAGATGTTAGATATGGGTAATCATAAAGATTGACAGTGTGAACAGCATAAATAACTAAATATTGTTTTTGGTCAGAAAATCTTATACATTTGGGCCACTTTTTTACCTGCTATGTGAATGTAGCCTTAAACACACTACTTAAACGTAATTAAAATATTCAAACCCATTAGGAAACACATAATGTATGAAAAAAAAAACATGCAGGGACATTTTTTAACCCATCATCTGCTTAAAGGAAACGAAACGCCTAAACCACAGCCAAACACCAGCTGCAGCTGACTTCCTCCCAAAACATGCTGTTTATTTAGAACTCTGATAGTTCTAGCTTTTTTCTCTCACCGTGACGAATTCTGATAATTCTAATAAGTTGTGCAAAAAGTCAGATTTGCCAAAGTATTAGACAGAAGCACAACAGTATGGACAGTTCATTACAGCGTATGCCACTGCGAGGCAGGCTGGTCTATCCTCATGTGACTCAGAGCCTCTGGATAGCCAAGATAAGCTGCACAGTCTGATAAGGTGTTGATAATCATTGGCAGCGTGTGGGAATTGGGCCAGCAAGATTAACGGCTACATAAACCAGTTACTACAAAACAGAGAGAGAGAGAGAATAGCAAAATAATTGAGCAGAAAATAAAAGAGCTGATGGCAAAACAAAGGACTGTTTATGCACCATAGCCAATGATACAGCCAAGTACACACTCTCAGAATGAACAATCTGAGCCCATTATATTAGATTAAAGACACTGAATCTAGACTACAAAGCCAAGAACGAACCAGTTCTTGTTCATACTTGATGGCACTTATGGTCAAAACCAGATCAGTACCAAGAGATCTTAGGCTATGTTCACATTACTCAGATCTGATTTGTTTCACGGCAGTGTGAACGTGCCAAATCCGATCCAAATTTTTTTCAAATCAGATCTGAGTCAATTTCATATGTTCATATGTGAACCTAAATCGGATACGTATCCGATCCACGGACATGCGACATGAATGTGAACGGTCAAATCATGCAGAACTCATGCGTCTTTTTGCTTTTACTCATTAGCATTAGCATTAAGATAAGCGCTATGTGCGTCTCTCTCTCGTACCCACACTGTATCTCAGCAAACAGCAAAAGCAAACCGCCTGTCCTTTTTTCACCTCCTGGAGCTGAGCATGAACTTCAGAGCAGCTGTTTACTCTCCACTCCAGCAAAAGATGCTCCACATATGAGCTGCTAACTCATCCATTTCCCTTTATAAAGCTACGAGTCTCTCCTCTCTCTAATATGAGGGTTTTTGTTGTTGGTGAAGAAGGAGGCGTTTATACAGGTATTTACAGTGAATGTGAACCGACAAGATAGACAAATCCATTTCCCTTTATATATCTACTAGAGGCAGATTATATCTGTTCAGTATCATTTATTTTACTTTAATCCTGGATATATAGAGATATTTGAAGTGCATTATTATTAGTATCGTGACTGATCATTCTGGATCATTGACTTCTGTTACAAATCTGATAAAATGATTGTATTTTTTAATATCTCAGTTAGGGGTGTGCCATATCACATCGTATGCAATAATAAAAATTTATTTTCATTTTGGTGCAGTAGTGCATTCTTAAAATATTGTTTTTAATTCAGTGTTCAGTCATATCGCCAGAGTACAGTAATGTGAATATAATGTGAATAAATATTAATTCCATGCAGTGAGGTTAAGTTGACTTACAGGTAGCTTCTTGCCGTTGAGAAAGACTTTAACCCCCTTACAGGAGCCGGCTACATCGTAGGCTCTGCGTGTCAAAAGAGCCACAATGTCTTTGTCCAGTTTCTCCATCTTGAATTTGGAGAGGTCAGGCTGGAATGTAACGCAGGTGAAGTCGTCCCCGTCGAAGTATTTGATCTTGGGGTCGCTGGTTTTCGTCATGTTGTTCTGCCATGTCTTTTGGGGAAAGAGAGGAACATAGTAAATTAATGTTTAATCTGCTCTATTAATGCTCTATTATTATTATTAACATATTTACATTTAGGGATATGCCGATCACTGTCCATGTGGACGGTTGTTTCCGGTTGAGAGTACGCTGTGTGTGATTGGCTACCTCCTCTCACTGGTGTGTGTGTTGAGTATGTGTAGAATGTGATTTAAAAAGCGTGCTTAAATGCCTTGAGTAGCAAAAAGGCGCAATTTAAGTGTAACTGTAAATAATAAGTAAGAAATATGGAATTTTTACACATATTCCTATTCATTTTCTGAAATGAACATATTGGAAAAAATAGAACTAAACCCTACAATTAAACTTACTTAGTTTATATTTTGCGTATAAATTGAGTTTAGACTATAGATCTGCATACATTAAAAACACAACATCTTGGCCAAGTCTTCCTGGAAAAAAGATCAGAATTTAAAGGGACCTTGAGTACACTAACATAGCATTAGCAATAGTGATAATGAACAGTGTGTAATAGTAAACAGTGCAAAGTAAACTGTCCACGCTTCACCCACAAATTTATTCTTTCTACATTTTCACAAATTTAATTTAATCCAAACTTCCTGGACCAACCTGGCAACCCAGCATCCACGAAGGACATTGAGAGTGAGAGCAGGGTATATCGGTCAATGGATTATATGAAAGATTTAGCTCGAGCTGTGAAGCAAACTGAATAGTAAACATGAGAAAATCGATATAATCTGACACTGACATGACTTGATAAAAAACACTTTAAACAGATACACTACAACAACTCATTTCAGTTCATACCCCAACAACTCGGGTCCTCAGAAACTTACTGTCCTCATATGACTTGAAGTAGTAATAAAACTATACGGCTTATCTCGTGCACAGTTTCACACACTCAACGGTCAAATTAAGTGAATATCTGAAACCCCACATGAAATGTGTATCAAAAGTAGACAATCTAAAGAGCCTGGCGTGCGATTAAAGCTTTTATAAAGCAGATCCACCACGATTTAGGCTACGTTCACACAGTAGATAAACGCTGCCCAAATCTAATCAGCAAATAATGCATCGAAACTGACTGATTTTTCTATTTGCATCACTTTAATATGTGGTATTAAAATCCTAATACATGTCTGGTTTGCGAAAATGCAGCCAGATCAGAATTAATGCTTTTACTTTTAAGTCAAGAACAACAAAAAATAAAAAAGACTGTGAATAGATGGGAAAATGGACAACAGTAGTGAGTAAGGGCTTCAATGGCAAAAAAGGAGACGGCAGACCTCAAATATATGGACTTATGCATTTCCTCCAATAATATTTATAAATAATAATAATAATATAAAGTCTTATGAACTGGAAATGAAAACGTAATTCTCTGTGATTAGTTCAGCTGCAGTCTACAGTAAACTCCTTCATAGTTCTTATGATTCTGGCTGAAGGATTAAAGGGAAACTTAACGGGAAGCATTGCTCTGCTGTGTATGCACGTCACTTATAAAGCGCAAACCATTCAGACAGATGTCAGATATGGTTTGCATAAAAAAAATTGCTTGAACATCACAAACTAAATATTTGTACAGATTTGGTCAGAAAATCTAATGGGAATTCTAGATTTGGGCCACACACATTTTACCTGCTATGTGAACGTAAAGCCTTAAAAACAATATATGGTGTGTAAAAAGTTTGAAACCCATTAGGAAACCCTATATTTGTCCATAAATATATAAAACTCCACAGTGCATCTTCACCATAGTGTAATCTTACCTACAGTGGTCCACAGAACGCCCTACAAAATGTATACAAACCATTTTTTTCAATGTATACAAAACTCAAGCAAGTGTATCCAGATTAAAAACACTGAACGCATTATTTATTCCAACGTTGGTGAATCAATCAAAGCTGAAGACATTACCTGTTTAAAGCTGTGTTTGTACTCTTTGCAGGCCGTCTCCACTGTGAACTTGGTACTGAATATATTACAGAGTTTAGCACCGTAGCCATTCCTTCCACCTGGAGAGGACAGATAAAACATCCGAGTTAAAAAAGTAAAGAAAACTGGATTGCAATTCATGCTGCAGGAAGTATAACTCGTATGTATGTAATAAATCGAACCACTTTTACCCGCAAATTTCCTTTAACTCTCTGCCAATCGCTTAAAGAACACTTAAACAGTATTTGTGCAAAAGAAAAAATAAATAATCACTTCATAAAACATTATTTTAGCATCGCTAACAATGCTGCATATCTGTGCGTGAAAAAAAAGTGTGAAGCACAAACCACATTATTTTTTTTTCTCAATTTTAATGTTTTACACTACTAAGGATGCCTAAAGTGAAGTGAACAAGGGTGTCGCCATGTTTTCCTAATGCAATATGAGTCGGGACGCCCACACATACACTGCATTTACACAATAATAATAATAATAATAATAATAGTTTAGGTATGGACATATTTGGACGCTACGTTTTCTGGGGTGCTTTTTAGGAAAAAAAATCTGGATGTGCCATTTCAGATCATACATTTAGATATGAGAAACATGTTATACAAGTAAAATATCTTTTTTAATCACCTGTGACTTTTTTCTCGTCGTCATCGTAGTTGCTTGATGTGAGCAGGTGTCCGAAGATCAGCGCAGGGACGTACATCTTCTCATCTTTGTGCTCCACCACAGGGATTCCTTTGCCGTTGTTCCATATAGACACGGTGTTCGACTCTCTGGAAAAACAAAAACAGCTTTTTCCAATTACTAACACACTAAAATGAGATGTGTAGCACAATTATTTAAACTGGTAAACTGGATTTAACCTCTTCTCAAGTCTCCATCACTCTTAACACATTTACTGCTTCACACACATTTTACAGTTTAAAACAGAACTTTTTTAAACACACTGAACTCGGTGCTCTGCGTAACACACAATTATCTGACAAAAAGTCATGTTCCCATATCAAAACACTGCATTTAAAATTACACATTCACTTTAATAGTTCATTGTTACCATTTAATTTAGGAATGTAATTTATATCAAGAGCACAGGTGAGCACAATTTATACATGTTCTGTAATTTTCTTTTTCAGTGTACCGTTTTCTTTTTTGTGAGCATATATATTTTTTATTGACTCCAATGTAAATATATGTGCTGTAAACATGTTGCACTTGACTTGTTTGGTAAAGAATAAAAAAAAATACAGCCCCAAGTATGTGTGTGTGTCAGCAAATGGTTAACAATTTCTAATAATATTTTTTTTTACATTTTTAACTATTTTAGTATTATGTAAAGCATAGCTACTAAAGATTAGATTGCTCCTTTTTTTTAGTATACCCTGCAGTGTGTTACAGTTGGTTAGACAGAAATCTGGTAATATGAAATTTTGACTGTAGTTTTTGCTGTATATGCTGTATTTGGGTGTTTTGGGAGTTTTTGTGTTAAATATTTTGATAAAACCAACCTAGTTTACAGAATTACCAGTGTTTTAGTAATTGGGATAAACTGTAACGGTCGTATACAACTATTACAACAAGAATAATTAAACTGTTAATCATAACTACTAATATAGCAAATAATTATCATCTAAAATTTCATGATCATCACAGGCCTAAGGCGATGATTTCGTATTCTACATTCTCTACAGCGGGCAGGGCAGGCTAAATGAGATGGTGTATGGATGAGTATAACAGCTTGGAGTGTGAGAGTGTGTGTGTGTGTGTGTGTGTGTGTGAGAGGGAAGGACACGGGCCTGTTTGAGCAGTCGGCTGAAACTCGCTGGAGGTGAAGCGAATGTGAAATGAGCTGCCTGCGTGCCAGGCATGCTCTCATTAGGACACTCCCAGCTACATCAGCCTCCCCCTGACCCATCTCTCCTCCACTCCTCCCTTATTCCCTCCATCCCCCTTTTTTCTCCTTCACTGAGCTTCTCCTTCAAATCACCCCCTCTTCGACTGATAATAAATTCATCCATTAAATTCTTCTAATCTTTTTACTCTCACCATTCTCATCCACTACCCCCTGTTACTCCCTCAATCCACCCATCCCTTTTCCCTCGTTCACTAGCTTCCTTTTCATCTCTCCCAATGCACTCCTGTCCTCCGCCGTGCACTACATTCATCCTGTTCCATTTCACACATGCAAAAAATTGGCAATAGTGTATTAAACACATTTAGTTGTGCGCACCTAAGAAATCTTGCTTTGGGAAACCTCACCCTCTAAATACATGTAAGTAACTTTTAAAATGATGTGCGTCAGAGTGTCTTTGCTATCGTAACGACAGGAAAAGTACACTTTGCATGGCTCAAAAAGCTCAAAATGCATGTGGTAATCCTTTGACTAATCATGGGTGTGGTTCATTTTGGCTATAAAACTAAATAAACCAATCAGCGTGTCACTATTGCTCATCATTTCCTTTAAGAGCCAGATGCGCTCTGACTTTGGCGGATTGCTATTTTAACAGCGTAATGCTTAACGTCTGGAAAAGTACTCTTTGCTTGGCTCAAAAAGCTCAAAAGGGATGTACTAATTCTCTTAATTAATCATGGTTGTGGTTCATTTGGCTATAAAATTAAATAAACCAATTAGCGTGTCACTATTGCTCATCATTTCTTTTAAGAGTCAGGTGCGCTCTGATTTTGGCGGATTGCTATTTTAACAGCGTAATGCTTCTGTGCTTCTCAGCAGAGGAAAACTGACCTGCTCGTTCATAATAAATAATAAAAGATTTTTCCATCACTCTTTTTCGTATCTCGGTTTTAGTAATAATCTAACATTTCCACCTCTAGCCTTAGAAAACCTGATCCTTTAGTCTAAACTCATAGTGTGCTCTTTAAACAATTCACTGCCACAATCAGATGATTAAATATGATGATCATATCATTAGTATGCATGCCTTATGAAATACCCTGGCAATGCACAGAATAAAGAAATATTAGTTCAGACACTGCTGCAGCAGAAATACTGCTTCCAGCGTTCTCCAAGCACACCGGAGCAGCAGGAAACCCTTGCAAAACATCATGATGTGCTCCAGGGACTCGTGCACCCGAATTACGAAGATGGCGCAGGATCATTGGGCTATTTCTGTGTATTCTCACAGCTCCCTGCTGCTGATAGGGTTACGATCAAGCCGCTGAAACGACAACGTATTGCCCTAATAAGCCACTGTGGCACAGCGAGCTGTCATCATTTTTTATTTAGCACGAGAGCATTGAGAATAGACCAGCCGGCCACGGAGATGACTCATTAAGTGGGAGAACATCGGCTTATGGAAACTTAAGAGTGAATAGGTGGGAATTCCTTCACTTTTGACAGCATCGTAGGAAAGAGGCTGCTTGCCCAGTACTCACGGATCTATGGTGATTTTGATGGAGGACATGTTCTTGTCCCTTTGCTTGTTATCAGCTGCATTAACTGTAGAAGAGAGGAGAGAAATACATTTAATAATTAGTAATAATTAGTACAAAATGTAAGAACTATATCAGATTTTTAACAGTAAAAGTCAATGATCCAGAATTATTAGTCATGATACTAATAATAATAATAATAATAATAATAATAATACACTCCATATATCTCCATATATCCAGGATTAAAATAAAATAAATATATATATATATATATATATATATATATATATATATATATATACAGATATAATCTGTCTACAGTAGATATATAATGAGAAATTAAAACAGTGTGAAGTTTTTATTTTTATTTTCTTTTGATAAAAACAGTAAAAATGTAGAACCCTCATGTGATAATTGTGGTGGGTGATATGGCACCATATTTCAGGGTATAATATTGTTCACCAAACACCAATTTCCTAATTATTATTAACATTTTGTTCAAGAAATCAGGTCAGAACTTTCTACAGATCGTAAAACTATATATTCTCACCAAAAACTTAAAGACACTGTCACTTTAAACTAAAAAGCCTATTAATTACGATCAGCTCCATCCTTACAAAGCTTAACTTTACAATTAGATGTTAGATGTGGCAACGACAGTGTCTCTTTCTACAATCTAATGATTATCTAAGAAATCCTGTATATAATTGCAAGTCTTTTTGTTCTTTATTGAAATAAGAAGAGCTGAAGAAACTTTGTCACCTGAAATTGTGGACATTGCAAGCGTTTTTTTGTGTAAATTTAGACCTTTGTTTGGCTGGAACTTTGGGCCTACTAGGCCTTGAAGGCTGAGTGCCAAACCATGCCACCTAAAGCCTCAAACAACACTGAGGAATACGTCACAATGGCTCAAGTGCGTGAATTACTGGATCAGCAGAAGGATTTCTACAGAACCTTGCTTGAACAACAGGAAAGAACCTTTAAAGCTTGTGTACAGATCATAGTTGATTCTTCAAACAGGAGGATTGATGATCTATCAAAGCAAGTTTATGATTTCAAGGTGAGTCTAGAAATGACTCAAAAGGAGTTTGATGATTTTAAAGTTTTGTGTAAGACTTGGTCTAAGAACAGTGATGAAACCAGAGCAGATTTGGATACAGTATGCAAAAGCATGATCTCGCTCTCAGATAAGACAGATTCTTTAGAGGGCCAATCAAAGCAACACAATATTGTTGTCCATGGCATCAAAGAGTCGATTAAAGAGAAGGCATCTGAATCTGAAGAAAAAGTGAGAAAGCTCTTCAGAGAAAAATTACAGTTGGATCAGCTGAAGATAGAACTGGATTGTGCACACAGAACAGGGAAACTACTGTCCTCGTCAGAAAAACCTCGACCTATTATGGTCAGATTCCTGCGGCTGAAGGATAAACTTGCTGTTCTGGATAAAGCAAAGAACTTGAAAGGTTCCAACATCTTTATCAATGAGGATTTTTCTGAAGCTGTTCGACAAAGAAGAAAAGAACTGGTTCCAGAAATGAAGGCAGCTCGAGAAAGAGGTGACATTGCATACTTGAGATATGACAGACTCATTGTCCATCCACCTCAAAATCCATCACAGCAAAAAAGAAGAAATTAGCTTACTGATTCTTCACTAAATATTGACAGTAACTTTTTTAATTTACATATTTATATCATAATTTTTAATTATGAACTGTAAATGTGACTTTGAAAATCAGATCTTTGAACCTTTTGATCATGCTACAACTGATTCTTATACTTTGAATCTTGATCCAGATTTAAATTTTTTTTCATCAGTTGATGTTTCTAATCTCTGCAGTTTTTATAATGAAATACAATTTAATGATTTATGTCTTTCTATGTCCTCTAGGGTATTTTCTACATTTCATCTGAATATAAGGAGTCTTTCTAGTAACTATGATAATTTTATTCACTACTTATCTTCGCTTAAACACAAATTTTCGGTTATTGCTTTATCAGAAACATGGCTTACTCAGGATCTTAAAGATATTTTTAAATTTCCTAGTTATAATTATATGCATTATATTAGAGATAATAGGTCTGGAGGTGGAGTATCTCTGTTCATTCATGAAAATTATGAATTTAAAATTAGGAATGATCTTAATTTAAAGTCAGATGGGTTTGAGGCGGAATCTGTTTTTTTGGAACTTTTAGATGCTTTTAATGGGAAAAATGTAATTATTGGTGCTATTTATAGACCACCTGATATAGCTGTCAAAGATTTCAATGAAAGTTTGTCGAGGTCACTTGACTTGATTAATGTAGAAGGCAAAATTTGTTATATATTAGGGGATTTCAACATAAATCTTTTAAAAAATAAATTAGATACTCAAGTAGAGGATTTTCTTAATGTTCTCTATTCAAATTATTTTTTTCCTCTTATTTATAAATCCACACGAGTTAACGAAAATTCAGCAACCTTGATAGATAATATTTTAACAAATTCTCTTAATGAAGGAATTAAATCTGGGGTTTTGTTGGCAGATCTATCAGACCATTTTCCGATATTTCAGTGTTCTTTAGTTAATTCTATTAAAGTTAAAGATACTAAGAACAATATTAATAAACGAATTATGAGTAAGTCAAACATTTGTAAATTTAGGAACATGCTCACTAGTACATCATGGTGTGATTTATATTATGAAAACAATGTTGAATTTGCATATCAAAAGTTTATGAATGTGATTAGTTTTAGTTTTAATGAATGTTTTCCAATTTGTACTTCTACAAAGAAAAACAGTAATGATTTTAATAAGCCTTGGTTTACTAAAGATTTACTAAGGATGTTGAGGAAAAAAAATGGTTTGTATAGAAAATATGTTGTAAATCCTACTCCTTTAACACATAGTACTTATAAAAACTATAGAAACAAGTATACTCATTTTATTAGATATGCGAAAAAGAAATATTTCAGTAAAAAAATTATGACTAATTCACAAGACACTAAAGCAACATGGAAAGTGATAAATCAGATGTTACAAAGGAAGAAAGCTGCTATAGAGGTACCATCAGTTATGTCAGATGGTGAAAATCATTTCAATAATCCATCTGATATTGCTAATCATTTTAACAATTTTTTTGCAAATATTGGTTGTGAATTAGTAAATAACATTCCCTATTGTTATGGTAACCCACTGGACTTTAAAACCAGAACTTTTCCTGTTATATCTTCTTTTAAATCTGTTGATATCCAAGAAATAAGTGATATAATTGATGAATTAAAGATATCTTCAGCTGGTCATGACAATATTTCTGCATTTCTGGTTAAACAGGTGAAGCATGAAATATTGCAGCCACTAGCTTATATTTTTTCATTATCTTTAAAAACTGGTATTGTGCCATCAGATTTAAAAGTTGCCAAAGTTATTCCAATGTTTAAAGCAGATAACCCATGTTGTTTTAACAATTATAGACCTATATCAATTTTGCCATGTTTTTCAAAAATATTAGAAAAAATAATATATAAAAGGATTATTTTTCATTTAGATTCTAATTCAGTTTTTTACAAACATCAGTATGGTTTTCGGAAACATCATTCTACTTATATGGCTCTGCTTCATCTGACTGACAAAATTACCTCTGCACTAGAAAAAAGTAAATTTGTTTGTAGTATTTTTTTAGACCTTTCAAAGGCATTTGATACAGTTAATCATCATATATTATTAGAAAAGTTACATAAATATGGTTTTCAGGATACTACATATAATCTTTTAAAAAGCTATATCTCAGATAGAAGGCAGTTTGTTTGTGTAAATGGTTGTTATTCTAGTAGAGCTGAATTGCTTTGTGGTGTCCCACAGGGTTCTATTCTAGGACCATTGTTATTTCTTATTTATATTAATGACTTGTCTAATGTTTCATATTTTTCCCCAATAATGTTTGCAGATGATGTAACTCTAATAAATAGCCATTCAAATTTTGATACATTGATTAAGGATGCAAATACTGGTTTAGCTGCTTATGTAACCTGGTTTAAATTAAATAAACTTGTTTTAAATATAAAAAAGTCAAATTATATAATTTTTAGTGGACGAAAAATGTATTCTAAAAGCTTATCAAAAATTACAATTGAATCTATGGCATTGCCTAAAGTGTCAAGTTCTAAGTTTTTGGGAATCATTATTGATGAAAACTTAAGTTGGAAAGAGCAAATAGACTGGGTTAGTAGAAAAATAAATAAATCTATTGGTATAATAAGGAGGGTTAGTTATCTGGTTAACACAAAATGTCTTCTTACTCTTTATTATAGTCTTATTTATCCATATCTTTCATATTGTAATATAGTTTGGGGGAGTACATATTCTACTAGTCTTAGTAAAATTCTGGTTCTTCAGAAACGATTTGTCCGTATTGCAACACGATCACATCTAAATACTTCATCTGCTCCTTTATTTCAGAAACTTCAAATTCTCTCTATTTATAATATTAATATATTCCAAATATGTATCTTTATTTTTAAAATTTATTCGAATCAGGAAAATTTCCCAGAACAATTTATAAATTATTTTATTACAAATGCAGAAATACATAAGTATTCAACCCGTCATTCTTTAGATCTCCATCTTCCTAAATTTCTTTCTTGTAGAGGTCAGTATTCAATCAGATATAGGGGGACAAAACTGTGGAATAATTTTAATCATTTGGCAAAAAAATGTACATCTGTAAAACATTATAAAAGATGTTTAAAAGATCATCTGATGAATGTATTGTGAATATATTTTTTTTGTTACATGTTTAAATTGTGATATTTTTTTTTGTTTTGTTTGTTTGTTTTGATGTTATATTTGTTATAATAGATTTTGATATTATTTAGGTAGAGACATTTTTTAAGCCCATGTTAGGTTTTTGCCTCTACCTGCACTATTTTGTTTATTGCTATTTCCATTTTGTGTTTATTGTTTTTATTGGTGCAAATAAATAAATAAATAAATAAATATATCCCGAGTGACACGCTTCCTTTAAAAGGAGGGAAGCTTGAGTGTAATGGAAATTACTGGTTTATTCAACACTCACTACAAAAACAGCTTTTTATAGGGTCAAAATAAGCTACTTTCAGCCAAACCAAGACACAAAGGTATGCTTGTAAAACGCTCTGAGCAAAGCAATACATTCATCATCATCCGGCTGACGTCTAAATGCCGTCGCAATCTCTGCATTTGAACATCTGATGTAATGGAGAAGCAGAGCAACAAGACTAAAATCACATAAATAAAATGAATTACAGACAGAAAGCCTGTTCTCCCGGCAGGAGAAAGTGGTAACTAGGGGAAAAAAGCACCAGATATCAACTTACCGAGAATTTCATCAAAGATCTTATACAGTCCAGGAACATAAGTGATCTCCCGCAAGTTCATTCCAATCTCTTCATCGAAAACCCACATTTGCTGAAAATAACAGAGAGAAGAAAGGAAAGATCAAGCTGAGCGCATGCAGGAAATTTGTTCAGATTCAAGACTCACGGATAGAGTGATTTTATACTCGTTTATACATGTGGTGTAATGAGCGGACCACATAAATACTCATAGTACTGCAATCAATTTTACTGTGGATGATTTACAACACACCACTTAGCCTTTTGTTCCTGTTAATGATCCTGGCAGGAGCTAAATCTTGAAAGCGATAATGATTAAGAGTGTAATGTGTGTACTGATTTCTATACAGTGATAAAAAAACATGTAAAACTGGTCTAGAATAACAATAAAGCATCAATGTGTGCTTTATGTACAAAAACGTTCGTCATTCATTTATACGTGACCATCATTTCCGAGTGTTTATAAGTAGGTTACATAGGTGTTTTAAACTGAAAAAGGAAGATGTAGGTAATTTAATTCCTTTGAAGCAACTGCAACAAGAAAGGAATATATAAAACAAGCTGTTTTTTAGGCTTAAGCCCTAATTTGATTACATTTATATGGTTTTATGGTGTAATTTCCTCTTATTCAGGATGTTTTCCATTAGCTTTGGACCTCTTATAGGCAAAATTACCAACTGTTTTTTTACCTGAACTAGATCCTCTGCTTAGTTACTGAATACTTTCTAAATCTCAAAGTGGAAAAATATAATTGAACTGATGATGGAAATTAAACTGAAATCATGTGGTCAGTTTATCACCATCCGAATGCAAAACGTTTATTACCGAGGAGACATTTAAAGTTTTTTATTTATTGACACTCCCATAAAAACTTAAGCCAGGCTAAAGTGACTCAAATCAGATTTTTTTTTCATGGCTATGTGAACGTGCCAAATCCCATTTTTAAAAACCCGATCTAAACCACTTTTATACGTGGTTCTAAATCGGATTCATATCCGATCCACAGACATGCGACATGAATGTGAACGGTCAAATCATGCAGAATTCAAGCGTCTTTTTGCTTTAATGCATTAGCATAAGCGCTACGTGCTTCTCTCTCGTACCCACACTGCATCTCTTGGTGCAGCTATAGCTGCAAAAAAACAGCAAAAGCAAACCGCCTGTTCTTTTTTCACCTCCTGGACCTGAGCATGAACTTCAGAGCAGCTGTTTACTCTCCACTCCAGCAAAAGATGCTCCACATATGAGCTGCTAACTCATCCATTTCCCTTTATAAAGCTACGAGTCTCTCCTCTCTCTAATATGAGGGTTTTTGTTGTTGGTGAAGAAGGAGGCATTTATACAGGTATCAATGTGCAGCATGTGAGACGATTCAGGAACAGATTCATTCACATTACACACAGATACAGATCACTTACATTTACACTGAATGTGAACCGACAAGATAGACAAATCTGATCTGAGCAAAAAATCTTTTCACAGGCTTTAAGATAACCGTACATTTCTATTCCAACAGTGATTAAATACTACAGATAACATGTGTTAACCCTCACCTGAGTGACAGGCTCCACAGAGCCGATGTAGGTATCTGGACGGAGTAAGATGTGCTCCAACTGGGTTTTCTTCTGGTAAACTCGCTCCACAGACATCTTCTTGGAGCTCTCCTTCTTGGGCGGCTCGCTCTTCCCGCCTTCGCTCTTGCCATTCGCCTCCTCTTTCTTGGCAGCATTGTTCTTATCAAAGAGGGTCTGTTGTTAGACATATTGGCACAACTTTTGTTAAAAAATGTCACTGCGACTGGAGAACGGCTGACTAAATCAAGACTGTGTGATATCAGACGGGAGTTTGTGTTGAATTGCGTCAGAATTCTTTTTTTCATTCTGATAAAAACCAATGTGAACGTACTGCTGATTGATTGACTGACTGAGTGAGCAGACACTTACTCCTAATACCGTATACACAGTGTAATTCCTTTACAGTGTGTGTACTGCATTAAATAATAATAATAATAATTCTCTTAATGTTACGGGATGGAAAGGTGCTCTCTCCTGGTTTATTCAAGCCATTCTGGAGCCTTTCTATTAGTCCATTAATAATAAAACTTTGACATGGGCCAGACTAATCATGACATCAACAATATATTATATATGTATTTATAAGTTTAGACACCCATGTATGTTAATTAAAAGTTAATTAACGTTATCTGAGATATAATTTTTTTTATTATTATTTTGTAAAAAAAGACTACACCACCAATGCAATGAAGTGTTAAGTAGCTTACGATGTTATCCCAATTTTTGTCTAAAGTGACTAATTAATAGGGTTTTTCCCATTTTTGTCGCAATATTAAACTTCTGGGTCTTCTGGGAACTCGTTTGCGCTAAATACTGCAACACTGCTGTAAGGATTTCATTGCATTTAGCTATAATTGCATATAAGTGATGTCACATCCTGAAGTTGGATGATCAGTACTGCCTCTTCAGGTCCTGCCAAGTTTTATTTTCTCCAGAGAGCGAGAGTTACAGAGCTCAACTGCACAGTGGAGAAGGTGCTTTATTTTTATTCTCATTTAATACTCATTCTGTAAAGCTCCATTCGCTCTAAACTTTATTACCAAGTAATAACAGTGTATTACTAGGGACAGTTAACCAAATTTCCACACTCAAGAAACGTATAAAGCTCCAATAACATTGGGATGAACTAAAATAATCCTAAAGCAATCTTCAATAATAACAGATCTACAGATAAGATGTATCAGACTTGCTATCTCATAATGTCTTACCACCTCAAAATTATGACTTAGTATCTTATAATTATGACTAACCATCTCAAAATTATGACTTAGTATCTCATAATTAAAACTTACTATCTCATAACTAGGACTTACTATCTGGAAGTAATGACTTAGTATCTCATAATTATGACTTAGTATCTCGTAATAATTACTTAATATCTCATCATTATGACTTAGTATCTCATAATAATGACTTAGTATATCACAGTTAATATTTAATAACACGTTATTATGATTTAGTGGGGGACCCATATTGTTTCTAAGTGGAAGCATTGGGCTTCCATAGAAATGAGAGATTGTAATAGTAAAAACAGCCTTACAAAGATTTTTTAACTCCCCTAATTAACAGCTATGTTAAAGTTTTTACTTGTAAAACTGAGTTAGGACTTGGATTGCTGGTGGTATTTTGGGCTAAAACGGCTTGCCATCTGAGTATATGGTGTTATTACTGCAGTCACTGGTAAGACTAACTTAATTTTATGGGGAATTTTTTAAAGAATTATGAAACTTTGGGACTTTTGGACACTGAACCCATCTGAATTCAGCTATCAGTCTGCCGGTGTGAGAACCCTCCGCAGTAAACTTCAGATTAGGTGGTGGAGGACTTGTTATTACTATTTAATGCAGTGAGTGTTTGCTGTCATAACAGCCAAGACTGTGTCTTTTATCTTCTTTAGATTTAACTAAAGTTCGGGTACTTATTTTCGTATTGATCCACGATTAAAAGCGGGTCAAATAACAGTGTAGAAACTGAAATCACAGCGAAACAAAAGGGCTTTCGGTGGCTCGCTTTGTTAACGCTAGCATTAGCGTTAGCTATGTTAGCTGTGTAAGTGTAGCTAGCAAGCTAGCATCTGAGGAGGAGAACACGACTGAAATTTTAACTGAAAAAAGATATTTCTGAGGTAATTTTAGAGCGATATTTAGCCACGGTGTCTGATATAAAACAGTAAAACTGTTTTCCTGGAGTTTCTAAAGCACTTTCCTAACTCTGCCTCTTTCTTTCTCTCCTCTATCTCTGACTGTTTTAGCATGTAGTTAGCTAAGCTAGGATAGCTAGATAGTTAGCTAGCAACAACTTAGCTAACTTTAACTAGCTAACTCAGCTTGCTGACTACACTCCACAAATACAGCAGGCTAGCTTAGCTAGCTAACCGGTTAGCTCGTTAGCTAGCATAGCTAACCTAGCTATGCTAGTGTAACTGTTAGCGAATAAGCAGCCTGCCTGCCTATGCCTGCTATGGGTTAGCTCGCTAGGTTAGTTAGCTAGCTAACAGCTAACGCTAGCATACAAAGCGCGTTTCCAGATGGGAAAAATTATAGCGTTAGCACCGCTAGCTAGCTAGCTGTAGTTAACGCTAACTAAACAGCGAGTGTGTTTATAATAACTATGTAATAAAGCACTTATTACTATAATAGAGTATTAAGTTAAAAGAGTAGCTTAACTACTGCTTTATTAGTTATATTAGCTACTCACCACCCAGGTCAGACCCCCGCTTCCTGCAGCACCGTTGGACATTTTCCTATTGTGTCTTCTTCCAATGCTGGTGGTGTGATGTTAAAAAAATGATCAGTCCTCATAAAAAAATTCCATAAATTCAGCCAGATACCTCCTTAAAAACGCCGCTTCCCGCGTGAAACATCCAGCAGGGTCCGCAAGATCCGCAGCATTAACCGTGTCTGGTATATCCGAGGAGGGGGTTACATTGAGGCGGTTTGCCCGGAGAGGAGAGTGATGTTTCGGCTATTGTTAAAATCGACAGGCGCTTTACCGCACAAGGCCTGGATGCCCGTCTACTACTACTACCAGCTACTACAACTGCTACTAACTCAGAGCACTTCTTTTTTACCGGCTACTGAGAGTTTACCCTAAAAAAACAAGTATTATTTTTTCCGCAACATCCTAAAAAAAGCAGCGAGATTAAATATACTCAGCTGGAATGTTTGTTTTCATGTGCAGCGCTGGATTATCGCCACATTCCTGGATTTTCATTCAGAAACAATAAACAGAGCCGCTACCTCCGTCCGGCTTCGTTGACGAGCCCCAAAGCTCCAACCGACCAATAGGAGCGGAGGAAATACGAGGCGCAAACGAACGGACCAATAGAAAATCAGAAAGCCCACGCTGCGTACACACATGGCAACTGGCGGAGGATTTGGTAAATAATTATATAATATATTAGATATAATAATAATTTAATACAATCCTTTTACAAACATTTTACACATTTTCAGTCAACCAAAGTTTGGACACACCTCTTCTCGTTCAACCCATTTTCTCTCTTCATAAAAAAAAAAAACATGAGAAGCTACTTTCTAACACATAACATAATAATTACAATAAGTTTTACAATACATATTTAAAAACACAATTTTATTTTCTTCCCAGACTTAAAACTATTTACCCTTTTTAGCTATTTTACACTTAATTTAAACTTACATTCGATTATCTTTCCGTTTGGGCTTGCTTTATTATTTTTTAGATTTTCTCCAGATGCAAATAAGCACAAAAAGAAATCCACACACACGCATACACAGACTTGTGCAAATTTTTTGGACACCCATGTTTAAAAAAACAAACAAACAAAAAAAGGCAAATTTTGTTGAATTGTTTTGTTAAAATGAGAGGGACAGACAATGCCTCTGTAGGACGTGAACGTAAATGTAAAAAGAAATATAAACATTTAAACATTTTAGACCACAGTTTGTTTATTTATAGAATTTAGTATACTATAATACAAAAAAGACAAAATAAAATTACTACTTTTACACATGTGACATTTAGTGAAACATTATGTTTTTGTTTTGTCTTTTCAAAAAAGAAGCTAAAAGTAGCAAATAAACAGTAATTATGATTTAGAATGTGCAGATGCAGAATTGTGTTTTCTTTAAACAATGATATTTATACGGTGGCCGAGAAAGCCCAGCGCAGTGCAAATTGAAAAGCGCTGCAAAAGCACAAAACACATCCATCAAAATTACAACACAGGCGCAGCAAAAAGAAAAACGCGCTGCAAATAGAACCACAACACAACGGAAGTGAGTCACAACACAACAGAATTTTCCCGGGGGACCTTAAAAGATGCTGTACCAGCTGTATACAAAGGACAATAAGTGGCAAACAAGCTTCTGAAAAGTAAGTTATGTTTATTACCTGTGATTACCACGGTTGTGTGCATATTATTAAAAGTTCTGCTTCACAAAACGCCTTGTTTGCCACTTATTGTCCTTTGTACACATAGTGAAGTCCGAGACGTTACTGAAGACGCAGCTTAGCTGGTACAGTATCTTTTAAGGTCCCCCGGGAAAATTCCGTTGTGTTGTGGTTCTATTTGCAGCGCGTTTTTCTATTTGCTGCGCGTTTTTCTAGTTGCTGCGCCTGTGTTGTAATTTTGATGGATGTGTTTTGTGCTTTTGCAGCGCTTTTCAATTTGCACTGCGTTGGGCTTTCTCGGCCACCGTATATTTAACTATACTCAGACAGATATGTTATGCGTCTAGAGGTGCCTAAACATTTGCATAAGGGTGTATGCTGTTTTTTTTCTTAACTTACCAAATAACACTGGGCACATCTTTCATAAAACAGCAATTAAAATATCAACAAATCATGTCTCATAAATAAAATATTCCTTACAGAACTCAAAAATTAAAAGTTTTAAATAACGCTGTAATAAAACAGTTACAACACATGCAGATTAAAAACAACTGTTACAGTGAGAATTCAAGTCAATTCTAGTCATAACCATCATTTAGTAACATATTAAAAGATTCTCTTCTTTCTTAAAACGTTTTAGATAAAAAAAAAATTATGTGATAACAAATAAAAATAAATATACTGTACTATTTCCACCCCTGCATTAATGACACATCCACAGAGAGTCATTGGAGGAAAATAAAAAGTGAGGACACATCTCATCTCTCACTCACAAACTAAAACATTTTCATTCTCACTTCTGAAGAGAAAACTATTCTTATAAATCTCTCATCAAGCATCCTCCATTTCCACAATAATCTCAAATGAAGAAGTCTCTGTTTCCTTCATATTCTGTCTGAATAACTGAGCATGCTGCCACCCTGCGTCTCCATCCCCTCCGCTCAGCTCTGCTTCTACAACCAGTTCTGTGGATCCGGACAGGCCTGCCACTGAGTGCATTTTGCCATCTGTTAAAAAGAAGAGACACTGGTGAGCCGGAGCATCTTCAGCTGATTCAGATTTACAAATACGATACTCTCAGAACATGTAAGGTCATAGAATTAACTCACAAAGGCATTCGGAAAAAAAATTGACATATTATTGTCTGTTTTATTTAAACCAAGATTTTATTTAAACTTTTTTAATGGTGCTAATAATTGGAAAATTGTATTTTCCTTGCTATAGTTTAATAAGAACAGTTCAATAGCTAGTAGTAGGAAGTGACAACTCATGAACCACAACCATTGTGGTTTCTCCTTCTTCAAAAAAAACTCAAGCCTAACCAAAAAAGAGCTGTATGATAGACCTGTACTAATAACTGTACTAAGGCTGGTTATCGAAATTTGGCACCAAAAAGGCACCAACTAAAATATCTCAAAAAATGTACCAAAACCTGAATTCTCAATATTTTCTCCCCTTTTCTCTCTCCCTCTTTATCTATCCTCTTAAATACTGAACTGCATCCAGCAGTATGCTTGGGGAAATATTTATAAGGATATTATATAATATAAACACAATTAATGCTTTTGGTTTTGTTCTTTATAAAGTACCACAAACATACATGATTTTTTTTTTAGCATCCAAAAAGATGGATCCTCTTACGGTGGCAGTATGAGAATCACATTACTTGTGTCATCTGTTCAATAAAAACACTGTGTGAAAATAATAATCACCTTTTTGTATTTTTTCGGTTACAATTTAGAAAAAGCTATTGAAAAAGAGTATCTGTTGGGTATTGGTACCGATATCGAACGTTCCACCCACATATCACCTCATCAATCTAGGACTGCCAAATGAGACAGTTTCACTACAGCTACACCGTATTAAGTCTGGATACTTTATGGTACAGAGTGATCTATACACCAGTCTATTTGACAGTTTTACCTCCAGGGAACTCTACAGAAGTCTGAGCAGAGCGCAGGCTCCAGCGGACTGTGCCAGAGTGGAACGTCTGACTGATGGCTCTGATTGAGACGCTCTTGATCTTCATCCCAACAGGCGCACACACAAATCTCCAGCACAGCTTTCCTAATGAAGTTCCCTCTGTCCGTGAGAGATAGACCTAAAACAGAAGCACATGATAGAGTACCGAACAATAACAGAGAATAAATGGAGTCTGCATACAGACAAATCTTACGGTTAGTTAGAAAAGCACATTAGCTGATTAAGACTGATGAAATCAACTACCGATAGATAGGAAAGAGACATAAGAAGAGAAACTTACTATCTGCCAGTCATGCTCCTCTTTCCTGAAAACAGACTCATTGCTCCACACACACTTCTCCCAACCTGGGATCTTCTCCTGGTCATTGCTCACTCGACAGTAACAGTCTTTTGTTATGTTGTACTGCAGGTGGAACAACTTCACGCGCTTCTCTGTCTCAGTGGGGATAAACACAAACCCTGCGGCTTTCTGGAAATAGAAATAAAACCAAAAAATACAAAAATCACACGTCACAACAAGAAGCGTATGTTTAGGACAATAGCATTAGGTGTTCCAGCACCATACAAACAATAAAAGAACAAATAAACAGAATATTAGCGATACAGAGTATACTGTTTTTGCATCCTCATCACAGTACTTCACAAAAGTTAGTACACTCCTCACACTTTTAAATATTTTACTAAATATTTTTATGGGAAAACAATAAAGATATAACATTTTAAAACAAAGTAAAAAAATTGCTAGTGTACAGCCTATATAATTGTAAATAATGCAAATAATGTCTCAATCGCTGATCAAAAATGTGCCTAAAGTGTTAAGATTTTGTGTGGCCACCATTATTATAGTACTTTAATAAATAATGTTAAATTATTTTTAACAAGGATTTTTTTGTAAGTATCAAAACTATAGGGCAATAATCAATAAAAAAGGCATAAACATTTGCTTTATGTTGTGCATCTTAACTTCTGAACAGCAGAGGTGGATTCTCCTTTTTGGACAGGGGATGTTCTCCAAAATACTTCAAGACCTGTAGAATAAAACACGCTGGCCAGCCTTAAATGCTCCATTATTATTGCCCTTTTTTCTCGTAAGTTGACGCTCTATTCCCGCTTTTCAACAACAAAAATACTCCTCTGCCGCCTCCACTTCCTGCTTCCTGTGCGTGGGTGACTTAACGCTTAGCGCTGTTTCACAATAAAAGTCACTGCAAAATTCCGCGCTCTGAGTTTTTGCATTAAATAAACAATTAACTCGAGGCACAGAAAATTACTCGATCAATTTTTTTTAATTGAGTAACTCGATTTACTTGAGTAATCGTTTCACCCCTATCGATTATATCAACTAAGTGTTTCAACCCTAGTTCCAAATAGACATTTTATTTGGAATGCCCCCCCCCCCCCCCGCCCCACAGGTCGTTTCCTTACCTCTTTAGTACCATCAGCACCGGTCTCTCCTCGGGCAGCCCTCCAGGCCAGGGATCCAGAGATGCGTCCTCCGAGCTCTCCTGGTTTGGGGCTCTTAGGTGAGATGAACTCCACCAGCTCCACCACCAACCTCTCCAGCAGCTCCTTCTTCCTGTCCGCACTCAGAGCCTGCTGCCTCTGCATTAACACAGTTTAATTAGCCTCGTAGCTCCAGTGAACAAATAAAAGCAAACCTCAGACACTAAACATGTCCTGACGGACTGATTAAAGGGTAAAGATGAAATGTTAAACCTAAAATTTCATCATTTAAAATCAATCAATCAATCAACCTTTATTTTGGCTCGGAAGTACATTGAGGACAACCCTCATTTTTAATGTAGCCGAGCCTTTACAAAAAACAGGGACTGACATGACAAAGAAAATAATAATTATTTTCAACAATTTTAAAATAACAGTGAACAAAAAATAAAAATTGTTCAATAATAAAATAATATTAAAACTTGGTTTTATTGATAAGAAATTAAGATCAAAAAAAGGTAAGATTAATACAACAACCAAAAAACAGTTAAAATTAAGCTAAAACTAACTTTTACATAGTAAAATAATAAAAACATTAATTACAAAATTAGTTAAAAAGCAAAAAATAGAAAATAAAATAATGAAACAAATATAATGAAATTAAAGAACTCAGAGGATAACTAAAATAAGAAAGGAGAGTGTCTTATAAATAACAATTAACCAGTGCAAATTCACTTACCACTGCATTTAGTCCATTAATAGTGTGCAGCAGCCACGTCTCCTGAACCTGAGTACGTCTGGAGATGACTTCCTGGTGTTTACACGAGTATCTCCATGTCACATCTATCACCTGCAATCATACACCAGCATAAATAAGATTTAAACTATACACAGCTTGAGTTAAAAAAAAAAGATGTAGCAGCATCCTACAGGTTTACATGTTTTCAAAGGCAAATAAATGCTTAAAATACAATAAAATACAGTGGAATAAAGGGTTGCATGCTCTGGACAGGGTTTAAGCCTAGCTCTGAAATACACATCATTTTAAACACATGATATTTTTCACAAAAAGTAAAACATCCAGATCCAGACAAAGGGCTGCTGACACCTTCCAAGCTTCAGAGACCCTATTCACACTATGCATTTACATGCATATCACCTGATCAGAACGGTCCATTGTGATCAGATCACCCAAGACACATGCTAATGCTAATCAGGTGAGAACAGGGCCATAGAAAACAGCACTGGATTTACATTCACATGTACAACACTTAGCTAGCACACTTATCCAAAACTACTTACATTTAAATCATGTTTCACAGTGCAGGGTGTTGTGCTCTGCCCTGTCACTAAACTAAACTTGCTACCCACAACACCGTCCACCGGTACAAGCTGCAACACATAACATTTACAGCAGCGATTCTCAACTGGTGGTTCGGGACCCAGAAGTGGGTCGTGGACACGTTCTGGGTGGGTCATACATAGCTTGTTTCTATTTAAGAAATATCACTATAAAATGTTTGCTTTTTCTTGACTGATGGTATCACCTACTGTGGAATTTTGACTATAACAATAATAAATGACAATAAAATTATTAATTATTTGCCTTATTAAAAGTTGTGTTTCTTAAAAATTGGGATATTAATAAATAATAATTGATTGCTTAATATATTAATGGAAACTATATATTTAAGGCATTTTTTTATTTACTTCAAATGCAAATATCAAGCAAGGTTTCTTAGGTGTTTATTAAAGGTCTCATATCATCGTTTTTAAATTAATTTCAAACAGTCTAGTTGTGTCTCTAGTATTATATGTTCCGGTGTTTCTGTATAACCCTGCTTTAGATCACTGAGTGAGTGGTCTCTGAAGAAAGAAAGGATTTGGCTCTTGCTCACGAATATTCACAGATGCAAATATATCACCGCTGATTGGCTAACAGCACTGCAGCACATAACACATAACACTACCTGTCTCCCTCCCCCACAGTCAGTTTTACAGCTCTAAAACTCAAAGGACTAAATGTTTTCAGAGATACTTTAGCCTTAGCTATAAAGATACAGCACTGAGTGCTCGGGAAAGTTAACCCTTAAACTTCTCTTAACGTCAGACTCGAGCACCCCCTGAGCCGAGAATAGTTATCAATGCCATAGTATTTCACAAAGAACCAGAAAAAGTGGATTTTAGAGGAAGGAGACCAGCATTTTTTGGGCAGCTCTATGTTTAACTTACTACTGAAAACAATTTACAACATGCATTACAGATTCTGTATTCACAGTACAGGCTGCATATGGCAGATCAAACTCATTAACCAATCATTTAAGCCTTTCAATCAATTAATCAATTATAAGCATTAGTATTCGAAAACATCCTACCTGATCCTTGGAAAAAGCAAAGATGTAGGAAAGCTTCTTCCCCCAGCCGATTTCATACAGCAGCGGTTTATCACAGGTATTCTCACAGGGATCACAGTGCAGCCAGCGCTGCTGAGAGTGAGAGTACACCTCCGTCCACACGTGATCTAAAAACAGCACAGATTAAACTGAGTGATGTGATTTTATACTTAATCAATAAACACACATTATATTATCACTGTCTAATGAAAAACACGTATCTCCAAAACAGCAACTTTACAGGAGAGACAAAAAAACTTCTAAACTTTCAATGGAGGTCAATTTAAAAAGAGTTTATTTCAGGTAATAAGAGTAATAAAAGTTTCTTTTGGTTTATTAAGAAATATTTTGGCCCAGTGTAAGAGACAGTTTGTCTGTTCAAATCATGTAGTAAACTAAAAATCCACAAAAATGCAGATGCATGTTTTTCATTGGACAGCAACAATGTATAGTTAAGTCCAGAAATAACACTGGAATTAAAATAAAACAAATGAGATGTAAATGAAGTTCAGTTTCTTTGATTTTGCTATTTATAGATATATGTTTGAGTAAAATGAACATTGTTCATTGTTCAAATTCCAAATAAAAATATTGTCATTAAGAGCATTTATTTGCAGAAAATGAGAAATGGTTAAATTAACAAAAAAGATGCAGAGCTTTCAGACCTCAAATAATGCAAAGAAAACAAGTTCATATTCATAAAGTTTTAAGAGTTCAGAAATAATCAATATTTGGTGAAATAACTTTTTTTTATCACAGTTTTTTTTATGCATCTTGGCATGTTCTCCTCCACCAGTCTTACACACTGCTTTTGGATAACTTTATGCTGCAGAAGAGCAATGGCAACATGCCACTCTGAATACCTGTGCAGTCCCAGATGTACCTGGCCTCCAGGCCCAAGGCTCTGCAGCACAGTGTGAAACAATTAGCCCATTCTCCACATCGCCCTCTTCTGGTCTCCAGCAGCTTCTCAGGATTATTGTACCTAAACACAAAGGAGCAGAGATATAAAAAGAGCCAACAATAAAAAAAAAAACGAGGTACAGAAAGGGTGTTAGGTCAAGTTTTGACGTGAATTGTGTCTGTGTGTGATAGGGGTCATCTGCTGTAGTCTGACCCTATGAAATACATTTTATTTTTTGCCAAAATCTGATTTATTTGTTAGTTTTCTACAGTTTTTCTTTATGTTTTATCATCTAAAATCACAAAGATGAGAGCAAAATGGTGCTTTAGCAAAACAATTACTGCTATTTATTGAAATAAAGTTTGAAAAAGTAATACAGTATTAAACCTGCATCAATTTGTGGTCCAAAAACCCAATTTGACTGGTTCTGATGAGGATTTTTCTTGCTTTCTGGAAGTATATCTTCATATTTACAGATCAAAATCACAAAACAGTATCCTTTTGGTTACATACCAGATCATTTTTCAAATTTTAGTCTGAAAGTATTTTTGTTACTAATTTGTTTGTTTTGGTGGCTTTTATTTTGAAACGTAATTTCTTTCCTGGGGCGATCCTGATGAGTGCCAGTTTCATATTTTAGTGATATTGATGGTCTTTGCGGTGACTGCACTTTAGAAATACCTTCATTATTTATTCTTTATTTAGTTGAGTAGTTGTTGCTTCTCATAACCTGGATTCGAACATTACTCAAATATTCACTATTCACTGTATACCTGTAACTCTACCTCTTCACTACTTTACTTTAACTGATGCTCTCAAACTTTACATTAAGAGACAAGAAATTCAAGTAATTAAATCTTGATGAGTTCAGCACAGCTGTTAACTGAAAGCCTGAATTCCAGGAGACTCTACCTCATAAAACTGACTGAGAAAATCCAGCAGAGATGTTCAAAACTGATTATCTAAGAAGTGTTTAACATTTTTTTGGTTTACTAAATAATTACATATGTTTTTATTCACGGATTGGATAGTTTTCGTATTAATCTACAATACAGAACATTTTAAAATAATGTTAATATATAAAGTTTTTGAGCCTTTTAATGTTCTTTTGTTTCTTTTGTTAGCAAACGGACTTTGCTAAGGAGGTACCTTGGGAATCTGGTGGTGAGGTGGCAGGTATTACAGTAGTGATTCTCAACACGGTTAGCATCCCAGCGCAGGTCATCCGCTGACGGCTGCAGAGAGCCAGCGGACTGGGTGTTCCCTCCACACCGGCTGCACGGCAGGCTGTTCACCCAGGAGAAAAAGTCTCCTTTAAACCACTGCAGCAGCTCCAGCACCAGCATGTCCTCTTCAGCAAGACTGCAATCTAAACACACAACAGAAAAAGACCAAACCATCACTGATTGGTGGAAACTTCACACTAGACCTCGAGCAGTTTGGACTGTGTGTCTCTCCACTCTTCCTCCAGACTCTGATCCCTTGATTTCCTTTAAATGAAATGTAAAATGTACTGATGATCAGTGATGGTTTGTTTGGAGAGACATGTCTGTCATCTGCTGGTGTTGATCCACTGTGTTTTATTATCAAGTCTAAAGTCAGTGCAGTTTTGTTTTCCCACTAAATCTTACAGCACTTCATATCTTACAGCTTCCCTCTGCTGATGACCACTTTAATGGAGATGCAGATTTCATTTTCCAGCAGGACTTCGCACAATGCCCACAGTACTGCCTAAAGCAACAATTGGTCTTGTATAATATTCAAATTTTCTGAGACACTGATTTTTAGTTTCTTTAATTGGCTGTAAGCCATAATAATCAACAATGAAATAAATAAACACTTAAAATAGATCATTCTGTGTTTAATACATCTATATAATATATGAGTTTCACATTTAGAACCAATAACCACATCTAAAGATATCCACACAAAGCATCATATATCATACATTTATAAGCAAGTTTTTAATGTGCTGATTAAAATCACTTCTCCAATTTCACTTCTGAATATGTTCATTATCAAGGGTAACCAGTAGGGGTGGGCGATAAATAGGTGGCCCTAAAATAATATCACGATATTTCATGGTATTTTCGTGATAATAATACTCTTGCTGATATGACAAAACATCAAATTATTTTTTTTTTCTTTCTCAAAAACACACTACTGCAACAAAATAAAAAATTAATTGTCTTATTGTATATGATATGATATGACACACCTCTAACTAAGATATAAAAAAATACAAGAATTTTTAACAGAAGTCAGTGATCCAGAATGATCAGTCATGATAATAATAATAATGCACTCCAAATATCTCCATATATCCAGGATTAAAGTAAAATAAATGATACTGGACAGATATAATCTGTCTCTAGTAGATATATAATAGGAAATGAGAACAGTGTACATTTTTTTTTGCTAAAAAAAAGCAAAAAAGTAGCACCCTGATGTGATAATTAGGGTATAGAGATATTATTGCATACGATACGATATGATACTCCTAGTAACCAGAGATGAGCATTGTGCAAAGGTCTCTACAAAAACTTGAATAAACACAAAGAATGGCTCATTGCTGACTCATTCCAAATACACAGTATTAGCTATATAGCATTATGGCTATATAGACGTAGTAGAGAATGCAAACGACACTACAAAACACAGTAACTACCACAAAGTGCACTATTTCACTTGAGGCAGAAATTCCCATTCCAGCTACAGCCTCTCTCACCTGGATCAGCTTTCCTGGCCTGTTCCAGTCGTTCTTTAGCTCTGGAGCACAGATCTTCCCGTGGTATACAGTTCAGAGCTTTCTGCTGCATGTCAGCGCTCTCGTACAACAGCACATGCTGGAAGTTTGACTGCAGAGTCCTCAGGAAAGTCATACTGCTCAGCTATCACACCAGAGAACAAACAAAACACAAAAAACAAGTGTTAGTCTCGTCAAATAAACTTCCGCACACATCATACCCGAGCCTGTCAGGCCTGTCTGATTGTATACTGACACCTAAAGGTATGATGACATGATGACGTGTACTTAAAGTTGCACCACAGAGAGAATAGAGCACTGAATATCTTTCAGCAAGAAAATAAAGGAACAAGAAAATCAGGTTACTGAAGTCCTCCCTCTCTTAACCCCAAAAAATATGTGTATACAACTCTAAAAAAAAATAGAAGAGCACCTAAAAATGAGTTTCTTTGATTTTATCAAATTAAAAACCTCTGGAATATAATCAAGAGGAAGATGGATGATCACAATATATATATATATATATATATATATATATATATATATATATATATATATATATATATATGTATATATATATATAGGAGGGGTAGTTTGGGAGAGGCACTGCTGGGTGATGTATGGGTTTAGGGGCAGGGTAGAAGGGAGAGCTTTTCCCGCTTTTGCAGTTTGCTTTAAATGTTTGAAAAACAAAAAAATGAATAAACTAATCAACAACATATCTTATCATAGCTGTCCAATAAAAAAAACATGTATCTCCATTTTTTGGTTTACTACATAATTTAAAGTGATAAACTGTCCCTGACACTGGGCAAAAATGTCTTGATGAACAGACCAATATAAATACTTCTAAAAATTACCTAAAATAATGGCTTTTTTTTTAATTGACTTCCATTGAAAGTCTAGAAGGTTTTTTTTCTCTCTCCTGTAAATTTTTTTTTTTTATTATTGGAAAACGACGATATACTATAGCATGTACTCTTACCAAAGACTGCTGCTGTGTAGGTGGTTGTGTAGACGGTTGTGTAGACGGTTGTGTAGACGGTTGAGTAGACGGTTGTGTAGACGGTTGTGTAGACGGTTGAGTAGTGGATTGAGGTGCTGGTGTCTGAGCAGGAGTAGAAGCAGCAGGAGAAGATGAGGTAGAGCAGCTGCTGGTATTCTGAGAGCTCGTTGTATTTGGGTCGGACCCAAGCCTCTGGTTCCTCTCAGCAGCAATGGTCTCTCGGACACGCCTCAGCTGATCCACAGACGCTGACTTGGGAAACACCAGGTGAGTCTCGGCCTGAGAGCAACAGAGTTTAAAAAGAACCGTCTGTGACAAAAGATACACTCGAAAAAAGTCTTCTAACACTGTGATTAATACAGTATATTCAAAATAAATATTATTATGAACTATTAAGTAAAGAATTTGTAAAAACAATATGTTATTTACACATAGTTACGTTACGAAAGTGTGAAATTAAACTGTGACCCCACATGGGAGTTTCCAGAAATCAGATTACACCTACTAGTCATGGATTAAACTGAATTACAGATGGTTAGTCATTGCAGAAAATCATGTGCTAGGTAGAGGCATAAAACATAAGGTCAGCTGATAAAAGTCGCCTGATTTATATGGCGAATATTCAAATTTAAATGTGATGTGTATGCTAAAAACCCTGAATTCTGTAAATTCTGAATTCAATAAAAATCCAGATTAGGTCCTGTGTTAAACGAATAAAATATCACACTCAGAGCGTTCCCACACAGCACTATTTGGTTCGGTTTAATCAGACCCTGGTTCATTTGTACACTGGATTTCGTTCATTTCAGCAGGTGTAAAAACAGTAATCAAGTTCAGCCCAAAACTCTGGAGCGTTTTATTTCTGGTGAGAATGTGATCCCGTCTTGCTTTGACCCAACAATCAAATGTGCTTTTTTTTCTAGCTAAACGTCTGTTCAGGTGCAGTTTAACCTGATTTATTAGCAAGATAATACATATACATAATACTCTAGAACACACAACTTTCTTGCTGCACTTTTTTGATCCCATAACAGACAGCTCTAAGCAATCAGAGGAGACGATGGGCTCAAGTGATTTATTGGTGCGTATTTTGCTGCGTTTAGGTTTGTGCCTGTGTGAAAACGCTCTTAATATACAGTAAAAAACAGATACCTCCTCAAAGCCCATTTCAAACAGGCATTCGACTGCTCCATTTATAGGGAGAAGTTTGGTGGAGAAGGTTGGGTTTCCTAAACGGATTGATCTGTATTTTTCCTCATTCGGATTCCTGAGGATAGATAAACACATAATTATGAACTGAATATTAAACATAGAAAATTCTGGACCTTAAGAACAGTCATGCAGAATTCAATTCTAAACCGTAAACCAACTCCTACCAGCATGCCTAGTGAATTCCAGATTAATGATTAGTTTCCATGCAGTCCTGCTAGTAGAGGTGTGCCAAAAAATCGATTCACATAAGAATCTTGATTCTCATTTACTACGATTCAGAATCGATTTAAAATGTCCCAAAATCGATTCTAAGGTCCAATCCCATTTCTTCCCTTGGCCCTACCCCTCACGGTAAGTTCACACTGCAGCGGCACGAAGCGTTTTTCGCTCCGCCTCCCACTGCCCAAAGCGACCGTGGCCGCTGCAGTTTGAACTTACCGTCAGACCCACACAGAGCGTAGGTGTATGAGAATCACCGGTAAGATGGCAGAACAAGCACTATATTACCTTAGATTAACGTGTAGTTTTAATGTTTTATGGCAGAATGCTTCATAACAAGCATAAAAAAGATCGCTAGTAGTTAGTTTCAGTTTCTGTTAGCTAGCTAACTAGCTAACTTTCCAGTTCCACCTTAAATAACGCTACAGGTGGCAGCGGGCTGCAGCATTTAAGGCGGAACGGAAAAATAACAATAAGCTAATCAGAGCTAATTTCAGCTCCCCATCACAGAGGAATTAAGGAATGGACAATATGAATTAATTTCTCCACCTCCTGCCCCCTTTCTGAAGAAATACAACGGCCTAAAATTAACTAGTTAATCAGCAGCTGCTCCTGAACTTTAGCGCTCCACTGCTATCATCACATCAGCCCAGCAGCGTCACCTACACACCACCGCTAGTAGCCTTATAATAAAGCAGTGTTATTTATTATTTATTTATTGTTCATTAACGTCATTGTGATATCCCAGTGATTCCTCTGTCACTGAGGACCCACATTCCTGCACATTTTATTGTTTTTGTAACACATTACCTTCTCCAGGACCAGTGTATATTTTGGAGGCTTTTTTTTCAATAAGTTTTCAATAAATTTTTATAAATCAAATCGTTTTGAATCAAAAATCGATTTTGAATCGAATCGTGGCCCCCAAAATCGGAATCGAATCGAATCGTGAGATAGTAAAAGATTCCCACCCCTACCTGCTAGCTAATCCACATTTTGTTATTACCACAGATATACAATTACTGAGGATTAACAATTAAAAGAAAGCACAGCTAACATGATATTAAACATGTAGTGGACCACTCTGTGGTATACACTACTTTCCAACTTTATTATTACACAGTTGATGCATGTTGTAGGGTGTAAAAAATGTTTGTACTCGTCCACTGCCTAGAAAAATACCAGGTAAGTGGTGGTCCAATAATATTCAATTTTTTCATTGGACAAAAGGAACAAGGTAAAAGGAGGCTGATAATTCTGTCTGCGACAGTGAAATCAATAAATCAGTCAGCGTAAGTCAGTATTTTTATCGTCCTGCGTTCAGATAAAATCAACCGTGTTTAATAACATCGTAAGTCTTGAGACTCGGCTCATGCAAATAGTGACGAAAAGTGAGCAATGTGAACAACTAATAGAAGAAGAGCTATAGGAAACTGCATGGCAAGAATATTTTTATGTGACTGTGTTTACAAACGATTTTAAGAAAGAACACATTTTGCAGTTAATATGCCTTATACGGTTCTATCTTTAATATGTAGAGTATTTTAAACACAGGTAGCACTTTAAAGTTATTGTATTTAAAGGTATTTCATTGTGCATGACTTATAATGTCTTATTGTGCAGTGTTGATTTTGACACAAACCAGTTTCATAAATACATATAATAAAATTTGGCAAGACTGATGTTCTTTATTGCATTAATTCTATATAAAACAAAAGTAAATGTACAGCAGTAAAACTGATTCTTTGTTTTACAAGGTTGTAGCAAAAAAAGCGGGTAAAAAAAAGCTTTTATTTTGAACACAAAATGTATTCTATTAAAAATATTAAGTACAAACATTATGGCAAAAAACTGTTAATGGGGTCTTTGATTATAAATTCAATAATATAATATGTGATATTTATTTTATGTAAACTCCACCAGAAGCATGATGGGAAATAATCTCAGAAAGAATCCAGATCCAGTCTTGCAAATAGTGATTCTGCAAGATTTCCAGTCTTTATAAAATCTTATTCTGTGAGTAAAAAGTCTGTGATTGTCTTTAGTTGTGAGAAGACATCAAAATCTAGTCTTTTTAAAGTCTGTTTAAAGTGGTGTAGAGTTTGGACAGCATAAGGATGATGCAGCATTAGCTAGATAATTTAGCTAGAATGATAAGACAGTTTTTTATTCGCAAAAATCTCCGTTTATTTCAGGTTTAGAACTTCATGAACTACAAAGACTTTTTCACCCACAGGTTTTCAGGTTTAATAAGCTTTAATAAGGCAGTGTGTTCGACTAGAAATACAGTTTTAGATAAAATAAACAGTTTAGCTCCAAAGGAAAAGCTGCTAAGCTAATCTAGCTAACGTTATTTAGTTAGCTTTAGCTAAATATGAAGGTTAATCGGTTTTACCTGAGAATATTGTCCGCATAAGTTAACAGTAATTTCGACACATCCAGAAACACCTCGTTGGGATTTTCACACAGAGCAGAAATCCCCTGAAATCCAGACATTTTTCACACAGAAACTGTTTACACTCCTTTAGCCTGACGATATAAGATAAAAGTCACGGAAACGTGATTAATAACTCAACTAACGGTACTAAAAATGCCCTGAAAAAAAATACTAAACTCAACCGGCAACATTGACAAACTAATAAACCTCCACTGTTATATTTTACTGTGTTAAAAAAATCGACATATTTCTATGTAACGTTAACTGAGTTAGCGAACTGTGCGATAACGCTACGCTCTTCACAGCAGCCCAAACACTGACTCAGCCACAGATCCTCTACAGAGGAGACTAGCAGCTCACCGAGCGAGGTGATCAGTCTAACGTTTAGCAGTTTAGCAATTTTCTGACCGTATCAAACTAAATTCGAAAATAGAAAATGAAGGTATTAATATATAATCTACAAGTTTTATCAATTCTTATATTTGTTTAATTAATATAATTAATTATATTTTCCAAAATTAAGGAAAAGTCCTGAATAAGTAGTTAGTCACTATTTTTACCGCCAGAGGGCGCTCTCGAGTCAGAGCAAAAGTACTTTGCTTATATGGAGCAAAATAATAATAATAATATATTTTAAATGTTTAATCATTTTAATTGTGAAAAAATGTAACACTTTTCTCAACACAGAACAAGATCACATGTCTCAGCACCGCAGACATAATTTTCGAAAGCTTTTAAAGTCCAATTATAAGCCTTTAATCTTAAAGTGCCCTGGCTGTTTCTCCAAGCCTCTGCTTACTAACCAGTATTAGCGAACAGTTGCAGTAATGCAACACTATTACTAAACAAAACAAGAATAACTAGTTTATCATAGAAAGACTGATGTATTTACAAGTTTTCTTAGTTTTTGTTTAGCGAAATACTTTATTATACATTCCGAAATTAAAGACAAATCCTGGATAAGTAGTTACTCAGTATTACTATAACATTATTGGGACATATGGAGCAATTATGCAAAAAAAAGAGTCATGTTTGATAAATGTTTGATAATATTAAAAAATAAAAATTTAATAATTTCCTCAATAAACAACAATCACATATTTTAGTACCAAATGTACATATATTTGCCTCAGTGGCGGACTTAGCAATTTGGGGGCTCAAGGCGAATTTAGCTAGGGGGCCAATCAACATTAATATGCAAGAAATAGGGTTGTGCCGATGGATGATATCATCGTCCATCCTCATTTATGACCCAACATTGCGATGGATGGTAACCATCACGATGCCACGCCCACTGTTTTGTTTTTTCCAGAAACATGCACTGACCTTCTTTAGGTCTCCTTCACCTAAAACTTTAGCAGGGATTGTACAGAAAAAGATCAAATCAGGTATATAACTTAAATGAATTAGAGTCAGGGATGAAAAAATACCCAACTGCTACAAATATGCCTAATTGGCATATTATTCTATTATTTATTATTATTTATTATTATTCTATTATTATTTACATCTAGGTTACAGCTTGTCTTCTCTTAGTTTTTCTACATGTCTGTATTAATTTTAAACATTTCATGTCATTCATGCTGGTTTGTGCCAGGAAACTTGCTCATTGTCAGCCAGTGTTGGGCACGTTACTTTGAAAATAAATTATGTAAATTCTATTATTATTAGAAAAATAACAAACAAAAATAAACCCAAAATGTTGACAAAAATATAATCTAACGAATTTCAAAACATAGAAACGAAAACTTTAAAATGGTATTAATATAATATAATATAATATAACAACTGAATCAAAACAGTTTAGCGTCAGTCATAGCCTAAGGAACGCACGCGTCAGTCAAAAGGAAAGCGCGCGGCATTGCGATTTAAAAAAAAAAAAAACGTTTTAATAAATAAGGTCCTATCAAGTAAATTAAAATATATGGTATTAAAAGGTATTAAATTCACATGTTTATTGAAATGTAATCAAGAGAAATCAGGCAAAATGCGCTGAGCTGCTGCTGCTCTCTCTCCCCCTCCCTCCCTCCCTCCCTCCCGCAGCACAGAGCTAAATTCAGCGCGAGGCTAAAAATAATATAACAACTAAAATTAAGATGAGTGAGGACCTGTAAAGTAATAAAATATTGTCAAATATAAAGGATAGGTAGAGGTTTTGGTGAGCTGTTTCAATTATTTGAAACTGAAACTAACTGAAACTGATATTATTCTGTGCACTATTATATAGCTTTTGATTGTGTTTTAAATGATTTTTATTTTATATTAATTACTTTTTATTCATTTTAAATATTTTTAGTATTTTATTGATAAAAAAAGCTTATCAGTTTTGGAAGAGCATCTGTTTTTAGTTTAGCCTCTTCCTTCTTTTTTTCTTTTTGTAGCAAGTGGTGCTTCATGGCTTTGCTCAAAACCCACTTGTACACTTAATTTCACCTTAATTCCTCCTGTAGGTTCACGGCATGGCCACATGGCATGAATGGAATATTCCATTTTAACGTGAAAGAGGGGGGTGTGGACTGAACTGTATTTCTTTGTAATTTATTGTGTTGTCTTTGTTTCCATTTTAAACATACAAGAATCACCATTTCCGAACGCACTATCTGTGAATTACTGTCCAAAGGGCCCCAATTACCAGCTGTAGGCCTATGGGAAGTTTGCTGCTAGTCAGGGGGCCCCTACAGTGGGCTGCAGTGGGAGGGGCCCAAGGCAGTTGCATAGCAATGCCTTTATGCAAAGACCGCCTCTGATTTTCCTGTATCTCAAGCATCATTGCACCAACAAGTCAATCAGCTCACAGGAGCAGTGATGCTAGTGTCTTTACTGCCTAAAATCCGTTTACTTAAGAAAAACTAAAATATACAGGTAAGTTTTATTTGCTTTTTATGAAAAAAAAAAAACAACCATTATAATTTACTATGGTAAAAGAGTTTATGACCAAGTAGTTAGTCACTATTTTTAATTCGCTTTCTTAGCTTTTAGCTCCATTTAACCCCATACATTGAGCACTCCCTCGCGGGCTCCCTCTAGCGGCAGAGATAGGAAATTGGCAGTCTCTCCAAGAACCGGCTCTTGACTCAGATACTGCGGCTGCTTCAGAACTACGATGTCGTCAAAATAAAAGTCTTTTTTAAAACGCAATACATATATATTTGTTTTAATTATTATTATTTAACCATCGTTTAATAATTTATTTTATAGTAAATAAATATAGATTGGATCGAAACTTATTTTTTTATGCGTATTTTTTTAAACAAAATACTTTATTATACTTTTTGAAATTAAAGAAAACCCCGGGTAAGTAGTTTTTTACTATTTAAGTGAATTTTCGCGCATGATTCAGACCAAAATTATTGGATTCATATGGAGCAGTCAAACATTCAAACGTTTAATAATTTTCATAATGAAAAATGTACTAACTTCCTCAACACAGAATAATCGCATATTTTAGTACTTAATATATATAGTTTTTTGTAACCTTTAAAACTGTACCCAGGCATCTTTCTTTTCCCATTTTTCTTTTTCCATAATATATATATATATATATATACGGAAAGGGGGATACTAAAAAGAAAGAAAAGCCTGGGAAAAAAATATGAATGAATGACTTCATCACTCAAGTTTTAACACGATTTCAATCACAGGGGTGCGTTCACTATTCAGGTTTTGACGTGTTCAACAGCCGAGATATATTCTTAACAAATAGATAATTATTTAATTTCACACATTATTAGAAGATTATTTAATTTGCGAATATTAAAATGAATTTTCTGCAGAATACTGTGAGTTTTCGCTGATCCCGATACTGTATTTCAGGTAATCAGTGTGTGAGGAGAATCAGGTGTTTTGTGAACGCGCTAAAACGAGCTTTTTTCCCTGTACTATCGGCGGGAAACTCGGCGCTGCTCGTGCTGTTTTCTCTGTGTAAGAGTATTTTGGTGAGTTAAAGCTGTTTATCTCGTTTTATTTCAGTTTACCTCGCTGGTTTATGTTTTATCAGTTGGGGAACCAACATATTTCCCACACTGAGTGTAAATATATGATTATTTTCAGGGTTTAATCTGAATATTTCCGCAGCTCGGTTCTCCTGATGGCGGAGAAGCCCATGTGGGAGCAGATCGGCACGGGCTTCGTGCAGCATTATTACCAGCAGTTTGATTCAGACCGGGGGAAACTCGCAGATCTGTATGTAAGTGAAGTTTAAATATATAAAAACTCTAAATCTGTAGAAAAAGGGTCTAATCTCGCCCTGTGGGCGGATTTAACAGTGTTTAGGAGCTGCTGTGGGAGATAAACTAGCTATAATTAACGTTATTCTGTTCAGTCCTTCAGTCATTCCACATTTTATTAAAATAATTATTAATTTTCTGAGGTAACACATATATATCATTTTTATATTTGCTATATAAACCCCTGTGTTTCCACCACTGGTTATACCTCATTGACTGAATTATGCAAAAAAAAACTTCTTTTTTTTATGAATGAAGTAACGTTAATCAGTGAAATTCTTTGTTTATTTGAAAAGTATTAGATCACGAAAGATGTGTGTGTATAACGTTATATATCAGTAGATGGATTACATTTTATTCATGCTGAAGTCTATACTCTTTCTATATCTCTCTCTTGCTCTCTATTTTCTCTCTATTTCTTTTTCTCTCACTTTTTTCAGTGTGACAGCCCACTGTTTGTCTTTGCTGCAAGCTGTCAAGTGTGGAATATGAAGCTACACTATTTGTTTATTTATTTTCTCCATTAAAACTCTCAGTAAAACTCAGTATCTCAGCACATATCAATATTCTAGTTTTAAAAAGCTTCAAAACTACACTCAATAAACATATATACAGTATACCTTTGATACACCATTATTGTCCTTTTCTCAAAAATAGTTAAGTACGAGCATTTAGATAAATATAATCAGATGTAATAATGCTGTGGGGAATAAATTAACTGTAAAGGGAACTCTGTTATTTTCTCTGTTCAGACGGATGCCTCCTGTATGACTTGGGAAGGAGAAGGATTTCAAGGAAAGACAGCAATCATGGGCAAACTGAGTGTAAGTCAATTTATCCCACCTGTGAATAACACTGAGTTTATCCCAAAAGAGCCCTTGATGACTTTTGCTGAAGTCCCCTTAAAATTTGGGCTATTCAACAGTGTGATTACCCCCTTTGTTTTCAGAGCCTGCCGTTTCAGACCATTCAGCACAGCATCACTGCTCAGGACCATCACCCCACACCAGACAGCTGTGTCATGAGCATGGTCATGGGCCAGTTAAAGGTAGGCTAATGTTTACAGTTGGGTTTGATTTTATTGTTGTTTTCTAAAGTTATTAAAAGTTTCGTTCCATCGTTTTTTATTTTATTTATTTTAAAATGTCTAGTTGTGGTCTCTAATATGAATGAATTCCATGTGAGCTGTTTTTGAAGAGGGGATAAAAAAATCTGGTATCCGGTATAACAGCACTGCGTGGCAGTGAGATGAACAACAGTTAAACATTTTAAAATAAAGACATTTTTACTCTAATAACAGTCTTTGCAATGTCATATGTTACTTTATAACATGTGTAATAATGCCCTGCTAAGTGCAGCTCAGACACTGACCTAGTCTTAGAGTCTCTGTAAAACATCAAATCCATTGGAGATCCTATTTAAACATATAGTTTTATGCTATGTAAACCCCGAGGTTTTATTGGCTGAGTTGGAGAAGAGCCGCACAGGCAGTTGGAACAAAACCCTGGGGTCGATTTTTACTTTACTGAACATCTAAACACCTACCTATCTCAATTGTACTTGGCTGGTGGTGTTTTTCCTCCATAGACTAATTCTAACCATTTGTTTCTTAGCTCTGAATTACTAGGTAAAGCATATAAACACTTATGTGTTATAATGACATCTTTAAAGTGTAATGATGTCTTTACACATCACCAGAAGGTGGTGCTGTATATGCTTTTTGCCCTTTCCCCCCACAGTGTATTGTTGGTTACAGGATCAGAAGCTCTTCTTGAGGCAATAAATTCTAAATAAGTACATGATCTCATGTTTTTCTGGTTATGGTTTAATAAATTATCACATGTTAATATCATCTTTTTTTTTCTTTTTTTGCAGGCTGACCAGGACCAAGTTATGGGTTTTCAGCAGGTGTTCCTGCTGAAGAATGTTGATAATAAATGGGTCTGCACTAATGATATGTTCCGGTTAGCTCTTCACAATTTCGGAGCGTAGTAGTTAACCTGTGTAACACCAGACATTTCTTATAGAAACCAATCCAGATATGTCTTGTCTAATGAAACACAGTGAACACTCTTGTGTTTATTATGCAGGACTTTGTTTTGACCTGTTGGCCTTAAGGCTCAGGAACGTTTGCACTTTCCGAACCACCATCTCTTATCTTTCCCAGTGTTAGAATGAAGCGCTTATGGTGGTGACCGTGTTCAGTAATGGTGTGATTCTGTTATACGTCTGTCTATCAAAATAATCTGAATCAACAATAAATATACTGAAAATATGTGGACACAGTCCTTTATCTGTCTCGTTCTCTTTTTTTCCTCTTAAACTACAATTGCAAAGCAGATATTTCTTTTGACTAAAAAACAGGTTAAGGCCGTGTACAATGTAAATGTAAGTATTTGTACAGTCACTCTTTTCTCCATTTATCTTCTGCCTGATTTGCTTGTCTGTTCACATGGACAATTCTAGCCAGACATCACCGGTCTCAATCATTTCTAACCACTGCAGCCTCCAGTGTAGGTATTAATGCCTTTCACATCATATTCCTGGTACATATGTGACCCTGTGGGTTAAGGAAGGTTAAAATTCTGCACTGTATGGAAATGGAATCTCCCGTCCTGTCAGGCCTTGCTTGAACTCTGATAATTCACACAGCCTTGTCATGAGCATGCTGGCCAGTGTTCAACCTCACTCACAAGATAACATCTCCCAAGCACTGAGTTTTGGCGTGTCTGTGTAGAGTTACACAGCTAAGTGTTATTAGAAAACATTGCCGGTAAAATTAGCCTGGAGTATAATGTGTACAGCTGAGTAGCAGTCAGCTTTATGAATTCAATCAAATCCTCACATCAATGTCCTGACATAGGATTTATGCATTTAACCCCAATCAATTATCTATCTATTGTTTGTCGTTTAGAGACTCATAGTTTGATCAAATTTAGTCATAGCTATTATGTGTGCTACTTGTGGTTTTGTTATCCTAAAAACAAAGAAATAAAATCAATTGTGGAACCATTTTTGGTTTGGTTTCTAAATTTAGTAGCTTTATTTTACATATATACATATATACTGTCCCATAATTTTACATAAAATGAAGAATGTTAATAAGGACATTGATGCAAAGCACCAAAGCTTTGAAACAATGTCCTTAAAATGACACCAAACATAATAGAAGCAATTTCTCAAATGTTCCACCAAAACTAGGCTTGCCTGTTTTTTTGCTTGTTTGTTTTTTAAGAATATATGTGAATCCCAAAGATAATGTGCACTGGTTATCTTTGTATAGCAACTACATGCTTATATATTATCACATACTTGCATCACACAATGTTATATAATGAAAAATGTGCTGAATTTGGTGATTCCTTGCATTGTATGACCTGTTAACATCACCTAGCTAAATACTATACTCTTCAGCCACCATATTGAATCTTTGTCATGCATGTAAACCATTCTAGCACTAAAACACCAACTATAAGCACATTTTAGCTGATTTCCATATAATTTTCATAATGTCTAAGCCGGTGGTAGTGTGGAAACTACTGTGGGTGTGTGCTATTTTTCTTTATCCCTATCTGTACTCTCCTTTTTATATTCATGCAGATAAAATGATGCTTTTTTATGAGTTGTTTTTCTGATTTCTATTGTCTTTTCTGTGTTTTTTGCGCTTCTATATTCTCCAGGGATGTTGAGTGGATATTTTACTCATACTTCCAGATTTTTACTTGATCAGCAAATTTGCTTTAATTTGGTTTAGCTCTGGTCTGTAAGCAGTTTCATTTATGACTTTCATCTGGTCCCATACACCACTATGGAATGACACTGATGACTTTGTCCAAATATACCACAGTGGAGCCATTTTGGCCAAAATTAGAGATTCTGTGGGCTGGTTTTGGGACACGTGTTTAAATGCTATGACAAAGTTAAATGTGACGAATACAGCTTAGCATTTTACCAGTGTAGGTTGTGTTTTTCTTTAAAGTTAAGATTATTTACTGTAGATTGCTTAAAGGCATAATCAACCTGACCAAGGTATTAAACCACAGTATAAAAGATTACTGAAAGAGGATACTTAAAGCTTTGCAAGAGATATTCAAATGTAAAAATTCCTTAGAAATAAGACTATAAATTTTGACCTCATACCCCAAAAATGTGTAAAAAGGAAGTGGCTGTCACAGGGGTGTCCAACTTCAAATGCATAGGTGGATATTACAATTGACCTATATGAAATGGAGGCTTTTGTCAATTTTACAGTGAGACAATTCCTCTTAGGCTGGGAAAAATGGGTTAAATATGTCACAAGCCTTAGTTCTAATTTTATATTCACAAACTATATTATTAAATTAAATTTCTGTACAGACAAGATCACCACCTCCATGTGTAAACCCTTGTAAAAAAAAAAAAGTGCACACTGTTAGCAGTTTTTATGCATCTTGGCATCATGTTCTCCTCCACCAGTCTTGCGCACTGCTTTTGGATAACTTTATGCTGCTTTACTCCTGGTGCAAAAATTCAAGCAGTTCAGTTTGGTTAAATGGCTTTGGTAGAAGTTGGGCTCTGAATTCTCTTCTTAATTAAGTATTATAAGTATTTTGTCTTTTGGTGTTTTAGCCATTTTTTTATGTTATTTAACATCATGAGTCAGCAGTCATAGCTACACTAGCTAGCATGCATTAAATTTGGTAACCAACATGCTAATTTTGCCATCCCACTAGCTAGTTGTTAGTATGTTGCTATTTTGTTTTTTGGTGGTGCCGTTTTAGCCATTTCTTAACATTATTTAGCACCATGAGTCAGCATTTTTATCTACTGTATGTAGCATGCATTACATTTGATGACTCTTGTGCTAATTTTGATCTGATCAGGGTAATTTATAGAGAGTTTTCTAAAATTGTAAATAGTAGCTTAATGGCAGACACCTTGTAATATGCTATGTACGACACTTTGTCCAACAGAAGCGTTAGTGATTGGACGATTTTTGGCTAGCGTAACCTGATTGACAATCGTGAACATTCGTTCTGAGTTGATAAACCTGTTGCTGTGGTACATTGTCTACATTTGCGCGGATTCACAATATTTCGAAGTGACTTTGTAACCGTAGATGGCCTCCGAGCTACCTGTTGGTATGTTGTTATTTTGTTATTTAGCACCATGAGTCAGCGTTTTTATCTACTGTATGAAGCATGCATTAAATTCGATAAGTATCATGCCAATTTCAGTCCACCCCGTAACCTGATCGACCTTGGCGAACATTCGTTCTGTGTTGATAAACCTGTTGCTGTGTTACATTTTCTGCATTTGCGCGGACTCACGATATTTCGAAGTGACTTTATAACAGAATGTAGCTTTCGAATTCTCTTCGAAACCGTTTCCACTGTTTTTCTTAAAGCATTCTAAATGTAAAAATGTAGCCGCATTGTGTTCAGTGCACACATGCTGCACTTATTTGACATTTGACAATAATGGGAACTGCAACCTGCTACCTTACACTAGCTAGTTGTTAATATGTTATTTTGTCTTTTGCCCTCCTTAGACAACAGAGTAGCCCTGGCTGCTCCTCCCCCATTGGCCAGTGGCTGCTGGGGTGATATGACGGCAGCCATCGAGCCCCTCCCCCATTGTGCAGTTGCTGAGCAACATGGGTCCTTGCCTCCGCCCCCTAGTGGCTGGCTCGCGCATTGCAGGTGTAAGTCCCGCCCACTTTCAGGTTGCAGCAGGTCCTGAGAGGAGTCCCTGGAGATCAGAGGGAGTGATGGGAGTTCATTAAGGGGTTATTAATTAATGCCCGGCGCGTGAGGTGACGCTCCTGCAGCTGGGAGGGCGCCTTGAAGCTTCAGGATGGGTTTCCAGACTTTTAGTGTGCTGACTTATGATTGGTCAGCAAGACGTTATGCTAATTAGGAGGGTGCTGCGTCACTTCCCTGTCATTCAATGCGCCATTTTCTCTTTTATGTGCGGGGAAAAAAACGTTTCCATCACAAATTATAAAAAAAAAACACAATCTCGTTGCTTTGCAAATTCCGCTGGCCGGAGGTGATTGGAGGGTTGCTGAGGTGTCTCGCGCTGCACACGCGCGTGCCGCAGGGGAGCTCCGTGCGCCAGGATCGCGGGGAAAGTGTGCTGTTCTGCCGCCGAAACTCCCTCCCAGAGCGGGGGCGCTGGAGAAGGTAACGCAGCGAGCGCAGAGATTTCCAAAAATTAGCGAAGCCGGGCAGGCGGGAGCTTTACAGCTACAGCTAGTGAGCCTGGGTCATTACAGATAATACAGATACAGCAGTAGAGAGCAGCAGCAGCAACTCTTTTAACTTACGTTTTACAGCAGTTTTAGGTTTTAACTACCTTAATAGTGCTTCTGTCACCGGCGTGTTTAGAAGGGAAAAATGCTGTGTTTGATTTATTAAGTATCCGGTATGTATTAAATAGGTTACAGTGCTAAAAACGGGGTTCCCTCGTTCTTTGTTGTCACATTTTAGCTAACGTTACAGTGCGCCGCCTTAAATCCTATCCATTAATACACGTGTGCCAGCTAGCCGTAGGTTATTTTACATTATATGATCTAACGCATAGTAAAAGCGTACAGATTACAGATTTGTATAGGTTAGCTAACTGTTAACGCTATACATGCTAACCTATCATTAACAACAGTATTGCTAACCTAGTTAACTAAGTTAACTAGTGTAAGAGAAAGTTTAAGAGGTTTAGAGATGTTTGTAACGTTATATAACATTAGTTTTCTTGTAACGTTAATTCTTATGCTGTGTTAGTTAGCTTATGTTAGCTAACGCTATATGTGGGGGTGTGGAAGCTTTAGCTAAGCTAACATTAATAAGTTGGTTTACCTGGCTGTTGACCTAGGTAGCTAGGTTAGCTAACAGGTTAGCTAGTTAGTTATGGTTAGTGGATGTGAATGTGGATGTATTTTTTTTTAGGTGATGCAGTTTTGGGTTGCCCCCTCCAAAAAATACACAGATTAACTAATCTACCTACAGTGTGCCGCCTTAAATCGACCCATTGATACACAAGTGTGCCAGCTTGCTTTACATTAACATATATACATACAATTTATATCAATCAGCTAACCCAGGGTTGACTGGATAAAGCGTACAGATTATTTTGGTATAGGTTGACGATCTAGTTAACCATATAAATGCCATCCCTTGCGTTTGTTAGCAGCAGTCTAACGCTACCTAACCTATCGTTAACAGTAAAGATAACCTAGCTAAACTGGTATAAGAAAGTTTTAGGGGTTTAGAGGGTTTTATTTGTAATATTTGTGTTGTTCATTTTCTTGTAACTTAATTTTATGCTGTGCTAGTTAGCTAACTAGCTAATGCTATGTGGATGTATGGATTTTAGGTCGCTAACTAGCTTAACTCACCTGTCTGTTAACTTAGCTAGTTAGCTAACCTAGCTTGCTATGTTTGGTGGATGTGAATGTATGAGTGTTTTTTAGGTGATGCAGTTTTGGCTAGTCTGACAAAATGGGTTAATATATTTAAGCATAATACAGAAAGTGCAAAAAGATAAATGATTCAACGTTATGAAGTTAAAATGTCCATACAGATTTAAACAACCCTGCTACCACAGGTTAGCTAGCTAGCTAGGTTAACTAGTTAGCTAACTAACCCAGCTACAGTGTACCGCCTTAAATCGCTTTAAATCCATTCGGGAGGGATTTGAGCCATATTTAGCATGAATTATAACCTAACCTATCGTTAACAGTATTGATAATTTAGCTGAGCTAATGTAAGAGAAAGTCGTAGAGTTTTTTTTTTTACTGTATTAGTTAGTTAACTAGCTTGGCTATGTGTTTGTTAGCTAGCTTACCTAAAACCTAACCTAGCTAAGCTAACCAGCTAATTAGCTATATTTTGTGTATGAGGATGTATGTGTGTTTTTTAGGGGATGCAGTTTTGGGTTGTCCCCCAAAAAATGAAATTCCCTTTTAAAATAATATTTGTAAGCCTAAAACAGAAAGTAGTTATGAAGAAAGGTGTTTCTGTTGTAAGTTAACATTATATTTTTCTAAAACTGATAAAAGACAGAAATAATACGCATGACAACCTGAAAATCTATGAAGATAAAATGTCCATACAGATTTGAACAACCCTGCTACCACAGGTTAGCTAAGCTAGCTAGCTAGCATTTAATCAGCGTTTTCTCTCCACAAGTGTGATTTTGTTTATCCTCTGCCCCCTTTCTGTTAAAGCAGTCACAGCAGATCCGCTCATTAGAAGTTTTTACAGTGGTTAGCAGCTGTCTAACGTTGGCTAACTCACTCCAGCCGCTGTATAAAATGTCTGTAAATGTCTGTTATGTCTGTAAAATAAAGCAGGCATGCTTTTCTCCCTCCCGATTTTTTTTTTTTTTATTTCTGGAGACGGAAGAAGGCGTCTGCACGATAGGGGCGACTGTCTGAGCTAAATAACCTATTCAGCCCATACTAGTGTAGCTGGTACTGTCTAATATCAGCTAACAATCAGCTGTTTTAACTCGTGAGTATATAAATATAAATCACCCTTATTTTATCAGTTTATCTTTTTTATTTTAGAGCCCTGCTGGCGGAGGTGACGTGCTCTTATTTTGTAGGCTGCATCTGTAAACTGTGAACCACTGTTATAACCTGCACACTCAAATACAATGTGTTAAGATGTGTAAACATCACTCATTCTTAAAAACTTGGATAAAACATAATTCTGTTGTACTAATTCTGTTTTAACATTTTCATTAATAAAATGGCAAACATCTACATTTTTATAGTCATTTTATTTTTATTTTTTTATCTAATGATTATATGCATCATATATACATCTTTTTTTAGACCACTGTTCCAGAAATAATTGCCATGACAGTATAATAGCATAATAATGTGTCCACTCATTTCAAAAGCAATGTACCCTTAAATATTAAGAATATTTATATGTTAAATGTGGAATAAGAACTTTTTTTTATAGCGGTCAGCACACCACTTTATTCACAATTATATGCTCACCTTGCGAAATAAGCACAATGGTTAATATTTAGGTCAGCAAAAACTGAGGTCATGTCTATATTTTTTGCTGTAAGTCGATAATATAATTATCGTGACAGACCTATTCTTGTTTAATTTGTCAACACCAAAAAAAGATTTACAGTGGGCAAAAGTATTTGATACACTGCTGATTTTGCATCTTCAATGTAAGAAGTTTCCACCCCCATGCTTCACACTCTAAACGTGCCTGAACGTGTTCTGGTGTGAGCAGGGGGACCTTGCTGGTGTGCTTTTTCTATTTCCTAATAATTGCTCCTATAGTTTTCGTCTTTTCACCAAGCTGCTGTCTATTGTCCTGTAGACGATCCCAGCATTGTGGAGAGGTTGGGGTGTGATTGGTGGAGTGTGTGGACAGTTGTTCTTTTATACAGGTAATGAGTTCCGACAGGTGCAGTTAATACAGGTAATAAGTGCAGCAAAGGAGGAATAGCTTCGTAAAGATAGTCTAACAGGTCTGTGAGACCCAGAATTCTTGTTGATTTGTAGTGTTGGTGATGAAGTTGTGTCCATATCCATCCATATATACGAAAGAACTGCTCTTGATACGGTTAAGAAAAAATAAAATATACGATGAGATGTGGTGATAAATAAAAACGTTTTTTAAAATTAGAATATTAATATTATTTGTATCACCAGAAGAACAGCATGGTACATATTTAAATTGTAAATATCATACAGGGTATTTATGTAATGTGACCTATGTGCATTAAACAATAAATGTTTGACATTTCATAAACTCTGAATTATGTTGTTTGTGGTGGTGAATTAAAGTCATCTTGCGATGTTTTGATTGCATAATGCATTTGCACAACACTGCACTCTGTTTAGTGTCTTCTGTCTGGAAATCATTTCTGTGAATGTTGTTTTTTGAATTAGAATTAAATCACACACCAATAGTAATGTGTGTAGGAGGTGCAATCTTATAAATATAGTCATTGTTTATATCTTGTGCAAAATAGTTAACAATAATACATATTGTTAATGTTTACAGTATGTTGCCTGACTCTGAACCCAGATAGGTTCATTGCATTGTTATACATGAAGTTATTCTTTTCCACATTTGTTTGACGGCCAAAATAATAATAAAGCTAATTAATATATACATTTATTTTAATATTAAAACATATTAATCATAAGAATGTATATGTATTGTCACACCCACTAATCATAGAGCTTTTTTGCTTAGCAGAGAGATTGGATCAATGTTCTTCTGGCATTTTCTCCCTCTAGCATCCCACCTGCCGTACGTTTGGTTGCCAGCTATTCCAGCTTGCAGCTGGGCTTTGTAATGGCTGGTTTTCTAAGGCTGAATTGAGTAAAATGGTGCCCCTCGTGTCTGTAGCATTAGCTGAGAGCTTTTGGAAATGATGAAAGCCTCTCTTTACTTTAGGTTGTTGCTTAATCCATTTTGTTCTAATTCAGTGTCATTTCTAGTGTTGTAAATTCCACACAGTGATAAATTTGAGTAGAATAATTAATGAGTGAATTAGTTCTTATGTAAAACATGCATAGATTCCTCGTTACTGTGAATACCATGTGTGATTAATGAAGTCCAGAAAGGCTTGGAATGTCTTGATATGAAAGTGTAAAATGAATAATATGAAATGTATAAAATGAATTAATTTACTTATTCTCAGGTGAAGAACCATGTATCAGTATCCAGTTCGCGGCATTGAGAAGATACGAAAAACAAGGAGGAAAGTCAAGAATATCTTGAGTGAATTTGGGCTTGAGCAATGTCTCAGCTTGTCTGAGGTACGTCTAGTTTGCTATAAAGTGTGTGTGTGTGTGTGTGTGTGTTTGTGTGTGTGTGAGCCATATCATATTGTACGCAATAATATCGCCAACATTTTTGAATATGGTGAATATCGATATTATACCCTAAAATATGGTGCCATATCACCCACCCCTAATTATCACATCAGGGTACTACTTTTTTTACTGTTTTTAGCAAAAGAAAAATTCACACTGTTCTCGTTTCCCATCATATATCTAGTAGAGACAGATTATGCATTATTATTATTATCATGACGATCATTCTGGATCATTGACTTCTGTTACAAATCTGCTAAAATATTTGTATTTTTTCTCAGTTACCTCAATTATCGCAAAAATACCATGAAATATCATCTCGCCCACTGTTTTTTTTAAATTATTATTTATTTCATTTTTGTATTTTTTTATTTAAATGTAACATGGGTTCCCTCTTCTATAGTCCATGTCAGAACACACATCAGAAATCTAAGCCAACTGAATAAAAGGAGGTTCTTAACTCGCACAAATAAATACTTTTCTGGAAAAACATGTGTAGATTAATGCCCAAGACTTGGTAGCTATTAATGTTTGGTAATTAGGGGCACGTGATAATGTGTTATTGAATGACGGAATATTATGGTGAATCTTTATTTAAACATTGTTTTTGCTAACCTTTAACTCTTATCTTTTATCTTTTTAATACAGGGTCTGCAGAGCTTTGATCCAGGAGACACTGTTTATAATGCGACTGAATGGAATGATCTGGCTGATGGATATGATGGGAAGTGGAAGAAAAAGGTGAATATTTTAGTTCTGTTCTCTATAGTTCATAATTGAGAAATGATTTCTCTATTTGTATTTGTTTAGAACTCATTATAATTCTCAGCATTAGCAGAATACAAGTACAAATATAACAGTAACAGTAGAGTGTGGCACTGTGTATTTGTGTAGCAACATAACGTAGACTTAAAGTTAATTTTCGCTTTTCTCTCTTTTCTCTTCAGTGGGAATATCGGACAAGAGGCCTGTGCTGTTCCCTGTGTAAATTTTCAACACGGTCTTGGTATTCCTTCAGAGCTCATATTCATCGCTGCCACGACGAGGAGCAGCGTCTCTGCAGCCTCTCCGTCTGTTCCGGCTGCCCGTTTATCGCCCACCCTAAGGTGATCGCCAAGCACTATAAACTGTTCCACGCTGAACCACCGAAACCAGAGTATGAACCAGTACCACAACAACAACAACAACAACAGTTGCCCACTAAAGCTATAGGGAGTCATATTTTCCAGTGCAGAAAATGTCCCTTTAACGATACTCTCCTGTACAGCATGAAGAAACATGTTCTCATTAATCATTACACCTCCCTGTTAAATCGCTTTGCCGCACAAAGGACTGAAAGTGAACTGCACGCTCTTGGGCCGATGTACCAGAAGTTTTTCTGTAAGGTCTGTGGTGCAAATGCAGAGACTTCTGAGCACTTGCTCTATCATATTCTAACTTCTGAAAAGCACAAGGAGTTGGAATTTCACATCAACGTACTCATTTTCGAGACTGACAACAAGAAAATGTTTCCCGCTCTTGCGCCGAAAGCGCAAGGTAGTCCCGTTATCGCAGGACCGACCAGCCAACCGATAGTGACTCCTGTTCCACCTCCAGGAGCGGTAATGCCGGGAGTCACAAACGGGGGTCCTAGACTGTACAGCCCCCCCGGGCAGAACCCAGCTGTTCTTCCCGCTCAAGCTTCAGCCCTCGTTCAGCTTGCCAGTGCTGAAGCAAAGGGTTTGCTGCAACCTGGCCAGCCAATGAATCTGCATAACGTCCAAGCTGCAAGAGCTGGACCTGCCACGGTACCTGTCATGGGAGGCATGGCACCTCCGCCTGCAATGCATCCGGTTATGCCACACCAGCAGCTACCAGTCAGGTTGGGAGTGCCTGGTCAGATGCAGCCTCCTTCCCGTCAAGTTCTGGTCCCGCCAGGAATGCAGTTCAACGTGCCATCTGTAAGAGGACCTCCACCACCACCACCAACACCGCAATCGTTGATTGTATCTCCACGGTTCCCTGTGAACCAGCCAACTCCTAGGGGCACCATGTTGACATCACAGTCTCTCCTAAGTCATCTGATTCCCACGGGCAACAAAGTGGACGGCCTACCTACCTACACTCTTGCGCCACTGCATGTTTTGTCTGTCCGGCCAAATAACATGCAAATGGCCAACAACGCGCCGTTGCCTGTGCCGCATCATGTCCCCACACTTCAGCACAACGCCTTGGCCAGCAATGGCTCCCAGGACTCCAAGCAAACCAAGAGATGGGTCACCTGTCCTGTTTGTAATGAGCTTTTCCCATCCAGCATATACGAATCCCACGTCGAGGTCCATAAAGAGGCGTCCAAGAAGACCAAGCTAGGCCTAGCCGCCCGAGCACCCTTCTTGAAGAAGATGCCAGACAAGACTGTGAAATGTCTGATGTGCAAGATCTTGCTCTCTGAAAAAGGACTTTTTGAACATCTGCTTCACGGCCTGAACTGCCTGTACTGTTCAGGGATGTTCTATTCTCTCAAGCAGCTGGTTGCGCACATCCAAATGGATCACAATCCCAACCAAAAGGCGAACTGTGACTTCATGAGGCGAGAGTATCGTCTTTACACTGACGAAAGTGGCAGCCTCCTGTTCCCTTACTTTGACATCAACACCACAGCGCCAAAGGAGATGATGGGAGAAAAGGAGCTTAACTTGGCTCTAGTCACCAACTCCCTTGATTTGATATTCTTGAAGATGCTGCCTGCAAGTCCTCAGCAAGTGTGCAAGATGCCCATGCCAAAACCAGACAGTTTAGACTGTGTTTTCTGTTCTGAAAAGCAGCTGAACATGGAGTGTTATCAGCTTCACCTCCGAGAGAAGCACTACATTGTACCTACCCTTCATGCTATACTCAAATCCCCGGCATACAAGTGCGTCTACTGTGGTGGAGTGTACACGGGGAAAACTACAGAGAAGGCAATCTCCGTCCACATATCCAAGTGTCGCTCTGCGCCCAAGACCCCTAGAGATGCCGAGAGGATAATGAGTTCTGGTCTAGCCGTTGCGCCCAGAGGAAGCCAAGGGCTGCTCTCGTTTCCTCCACCTCCAAGACAGTCTTCGATTCAAGTTCCAGCTCCAGTCCAAGCCTCGGTCCCTGCGATCCAGTCCCCGCATACAGCCGCGGAACTGCAGAGCAAGTTGAGGCTGGAGCTAGCCGTGAAGGAGGCCATAGCGGCAAACAAGAAAGAAAGAGAGGCCAGGCTAGCAAGGAAAAGGAAGTTGGAGAGAGACAGGTTAGCAGGTTTGACTCCTCCGTCGCCTGATATGCAGGTTGATCCTTCAGTGCAGTTCGCTTTGGACCCTGCTGGAATGGATATACGGTCATTTGAAGATCGGAGGGATTTTGTGAACAAGTACTTCAACAAACAGCCCTATCCGCTCAAGAAGGAGATTATCGCCTTGAGTAATCGCCTACTGCTGAACAAAACCGACATCGCCTGCCAGATCGGATCGAAGCGCACCAGATGCATGAAGCACCTGCAGAAAAACAGAGCCGCCGTGCTTTTAGGTTTCAAAATGACGGAGTTGTTGAAACTGAAGCACGACCTGGTTATTCCCCAGATTGAGCCGGAGAAGACCTCTGCAGACACAGAACCAGAATCCCCGGGTTCAGAATCCGCGGGATCAGAACCTCTGGAATCGGAAACCCAAGACCCAGATTACATGGAACCAGAAAGCCCGGAAGCACAAACGCCAGACCCAGAAAACATGGAACAAGACACCCCGGGAGCTGAAACCCCAGAACAAAATGGTCAGAGCGAAGAGGCCCGAGAGGTTGACTAGTTTTGTTTTGTTTTTCTTTTAAAGATGAATAAATAATTCAGAAACAGGAACAAATGGAGTGGGAGACTCCTCAAAACAATGCAAAAACAAGGTATATTGTATTAAAGGTAGATCAGTTCTCACAGGACCACGTTCATTTCCTTAGAAATCTGTGTAGACTCCTTTTTCTTGGAAGTAAACTTAAATAATAAGTTGAACTTACAGTGCATCTGGACTTATATGCTGTTCAGTAATATTAGTTTTAGTAGTCATTCTACACAGTACTGTTAAAACTTTGAGAAATGTTTTCCCATTACATTCAGACAACTCACATGTTTTACAGTGTGTTTATTACTTTTGCCTTCACTTTGTTTCTGTTCGTTCTTGTTTGTTTGTTGGTTTGTTTTTTACATTTTAGCATATTATCAACTTTTTATACCTGGATATTAATATAAAACTGAGGCGCATTTAGTTAAAGCGCTTTCATAGTAGTGTAGTTCAACGTATTTAAGAAGTTACCCGTTTTCTTTCCTGTACGGTTCCAGTATTCTGTTTAAGTGCTTCCTCATTTATTCTGTGCCTACATGATATGTCAGTATGGTATGTCAGTGTGTGTTACTTTACATAGAATTGTGCCTAAACATGAGTTTCCCTTTCAGCCTCCTTCTATCATGGTCTCTTACTCTCTTACTTCGTGGGTCTCTGGATCGGGATGATTTGAAACATTGGGATAGCGATAAGTCCTTTTAAATAAAGGCTTGGCCCTGAAATTGGTAGCTTACTACACCACTGTACAAGTTTCAGTAAACTGTTTCATTTCTCTGGCCTACCAGCCCTGAGGTACCACTCTGTTGTAAGCATGGCGGTCTGTTGTTTCATTGCCATTTGTAAGCATGGTTCATGAGCATTTGGTTTTTGTAATAGTGGAATGTAAGACTGTTAAAAGATTTAACATATTTGCTCACAACTTGATTTCAAGCTTATCTCTTTAAAAAACAAGGCAGATTGCATAGTGGAGCATTTGTAAGGGCACTATGTAAGAAAGAATGCAAAATAAAGTTACACCTTGAAACACTGTATGTGCTGTTAATGTCTGCTTTATTTTAAAACATTTTATTTAATATTTTGACTTCATACATCAATGCATAAGACATTTCTCAATAGTAATCATTTTGTATGGTTCGTTGTTCGTAAAAGTTTGATTCAGTATAAAAGACAACTGTGCGTAATACATAGGGGCAATTCTTTGAGATGGGTGATTTTAAGCTCATATAATATTTTCATCTGATAGTTTTAATTAGATAAGCCTTTGACCTTTTAATTTTTATCCAAAATGATGCATTTCCTTTAAGATTTTTTAGGCTTTTATATGTTTTCTGACTGTCCTGTAAATTATACACAAAGTCCAATAAACATTTACCTTGTGTTTCTTAAATATTAATATAAATTTGTCCAATATCGGGGTGTAATTCAGTGTGAAAAGTAGCCCTAATTCCACATTTAGCATCACAGGGTATTTGACTCATTGTTTTCCCCTAAACAATTGTTATCTATATTTTATTTATATAACTTGGTTGAAATACGTGATTGAAACACCTGAGTACCATGATTTAGGTGGGTGATAGAATTCTTCTCGCAATATAGACAATACAGGTGCATCTCAAAAAATCAGAATATCATTGAAAACTTTGCTCTATACTTTAATACTTCCTTTATTTCAGCAATTCAGTTCAATCTGCTGGTGTTGATCCACTGTGTTTTATTATCAAGTCTAAAGTCTTGTTTTGTTAAAGTCAGTTTTGTTTCCCCACAAAATCTTACAGCACTTCATATCTTACAGCTTCCCTCTGCTGACGATAACTTTCATGGAGATGCTGATTTCATTTTCCAGCAGGACTTGGCACACTGCTAAATGCACCAATCATTCTTGTATAATATTAACATTTTCTGAGACACTGCTTTTTTTGGGTTTTCATTGGCTTCAAGCCATAATTATCAACAATAAAAGAAAATAAACGTTTAAAATATATCACTCTGTGTTTAATACATCTATATAATATATGAGTTTCACATTTTGAACTGAATTACTGAAATAAAGTTACTTTTAATAATATTCTATTTCATTGAGACGCACCGGTATAGTGTACCCACGTTACGTGAGTACGCGCCTCCGTGCGCACGTGTGTGTCGTCACTTCCGTATCCTGCTCAGTCCGCGAAGAGCTCCGGCGGATGGGGGAGGTCTGATAGAGGCAGAGAACAGCAGCACAAATAAACACAAACTACACTGATTTCCTCTTACTGAAGGTAATATTCACGTTACTCATCTGTTTTACTGTACATTGTCCCTTTTAAATCTGTTTTTACTTACTTAAATCTTTACTTTTACTCTGTAAACGGGTTTAGATACCCAGACTAGTAGTAAGCAAACTACTTAGCTTAGCATAGCTGCCTGGAGTGTTCCAGAAATTTTAAGAAGCTGATATCTAAACTAAGCTAAACTCGGTTATCTAGCCTCTATTTAAAGTAGAGAATATAAAGTATAATCATGAATATACACTGTAACTGTGATTTATATTGAAAATAATTAATGCCTGATTAAAAAGCTAAAACACAACCGAGGAAAAAATGTAAATACAATCCACCAGCTGCATTATGCAGCTGTATTTACCAAAATTAAATGATCACTATTGCATTACATTTCACTGCTTTTCATCTCTTTATTAAAAATCAATACACAAAAAATTACATTTACAAAACCAAATACTGTTGCATTTAATCACTAATGTCAGGAAAACGAGCCGCAATTAAAAGTAGTTAGTCAGGAAACTCTAAAACACAGCTCACCGGAGTCACTAAATCATATTTCTTTTTCTTTTTATTCATCTAATTTTCTGTTTTTACCTTTTAGACTTTTAATTTGTTTTATTTATTTTATTAATTTTGTCTTTATATTTGTTGTTTTCCTTGTTTTACCTTTGGCCTTTAAGCTTTTTAATATCATTTATTTAATATATTTTATTATTCTAATCGTTTATCTCTTAATTTTATTGCTTTACATTTTAGCCTGTGCACTTATCCTTTTATTCAGTTTATTTGTATTTCTTCTTAATTAAATCTTATCTTGTTTTTCTAAAGCTTTTATAATTTCATTTTGATTTTGTTTGACGTTACTTATTTTAGGTCACATGATTAAATTCTTGCTTTTAATTTCTATTTAAATGTAAATTACCCTCAATCTGTTACTGCGTGAAAATAACGGTTAAATGATTCATAGTTAAAAGATCCGGTTACACCAATTTTAACTAAGCCCCCTAATTTTAGCCAACTCCACCCTCATGTGCAGTAGTGAGGGGTAGTTTGGAAAGGACAATGTGATGTATGGGTTTAGGGGTAGAAGTGAGAGCTGATTGGATTAAAAACTATTGATCTACAACATAACAGCACACATTCTGAACCATCATTCGTCTTTCTTGTGTTACTTTAGGGAAAATATTTTTTGAGCCAAGATGTCGTACATGCTTCCACATCTCCACAACGGCTGGCAAGTGGACCAGGCCATTCTGTCCGAGGAGGACCGTGTGCTCGTCATCCGATTTGGTCACGATTGGGACCCCACGTGCATGAAAATGGACGAGGTTTTGTACAGTATTGCTGAAAAGGTGACTACATGCTTGTTTATCTAAAATAATCATTACTTTGCTTTTGCTCCCAATTTTGCTTTTGTATCTTACTAAAAATGGGTAGATTTCTGTACTGTAGAATTTGTAATTTGTCTCATTCTGTCTTTTCTCCTGTGTAATCCCAGGTCAAAAATTTTGCCGTCATTTACCTGGTGGATATCACTGAAGTGCCAGACTTTAACAAGATGTACGAGTTGTATGACCCTTGTACGGTCATGTTCTTTTTCAGGTGAGTGTTTGCCATATGAGTCTGATCCTTTTAATTTATCAGTGTAAAACACTACACAGCTATTTAAAAATATCTCTCTAGTAATCTCTCTTCTTTTGTCTTCTCTTGATTGCATCCTTTTTTTTGAGACAATGTTGTGAATTTCAGAACACAAAGCTTAAAATGAGCTTAATCAGAGTGTATTAGCTGTAGTAATCCTTTTTAAATACATCATCAGGGTTTACATGAACCACACCACATATAAATGAAGGTTGAGGCTGTGTAAATTTTAGATTTTACCCACATGCATTTACACCTGATAGCCTTCAGTTAGTCAGAAGGCTAAGAAATAAAAGTGACACTGTGTAAACAGGATTATAGTGTGGTTCAAATGGTCGGACTAAATACATGAAAAGTATATATTATAAACTAGTGCTGTATTATATGAGGATAAATATTGTGGGGACGATAAAGTGTTTATCGTGCTATCCCTATCGTTTTTCTACAGTAATTTCATCGATTATTCATGCAAATTAGGGTTGGGCGGGTTTTCAAAGTGTTTCATACTGTCATACGTAGGCCAACAATAACAAAATTTTCAGGACGATATATTGTCCCAGAAATTATTGCGATAAACGATAATATCGTCATTTTAAAGCACCACTATAGATTTTATTTTTTGTTTCCTGCTTCTGGGCTCCCAAAGGTGCTTTAAGACAATGTGCCACACTAATAATATACTAGCATAATACTATTACACCATTTTACAGATAAACTAACTTTAAATTATTAAGTGCAGACATTGGGCTCCCAATATAAAAATATTTTAATATCCTAAATAAACAAATAAAGTACACCCACCCTGGGTTCTGAAAAAACTGCACTAAATATTAAACCCTTATTGTAAAAAATAAATTAACAACAAATAGATTAATGTAACATTTACATTAATTATTAAAAAAAAAAACTCTGAACACACGGGCACTTGCAGATTCCTTTTTCTGATCATATATGTATTTATGCAGTAAAACACACATTAGCTTTGTGCATATGATCAAAGACACACAGATAGCTCATCAGGCCAGAGCTTTAGCTAGAAATGTATTTTTTAATGTAACTGTCAGACAAATTCTGAGCAAGAAACACCAGCATGTTTACCGTGTGGGGCTTGAGGCAGGATCTCTCTGGGGGAACAATTTTTATATTCAGTATTCAGCTGGATGGTTGTGCTTTAAATAAGATCTCAGGTTAGTGGCTTTTGTTTCCACTGTTGTGAAACAAATAAACATACCGGCTGATTCGTGCTGATGGTTCTCCTCGCTCATTTGGCTTAAAGCCAAAATACTCCTGCAATACTCCCGCACCGGAGCCGCGGAATACAGTTTTAAAACACAGCCAATCCCGGACTAAACTTCCTCAAATGTTCTGTGAAGCTGTTTAGTTTTGAGAGTGCAATAATTTCACTAGAGCTGTCACGCTGCCGCGGCTCCTTCTGTTCTTAGATGTTGCGTCTCATATCGCTGGTAAAGCTTTATATTCTGTAAAATAAATATAATAAGTAAGCAATGAAATTATTTTGTCATTTTTTGAAGAATAACTGAAAATATACTCAAATGTGGTATTTCATGATTTAGATCGATATCGGCCAGCACTATTTTAAAGCCAGTTAAATGACATTTTTTACATTGCTGTAAAGGCCACATTATTATAATTAGGACTTAATTATGTTATTCCTCTTTATTACAGGAACAAACACATCATGATTGATCTTGGGACTGGTAACAACAACAAGATCAACTGGACCATGGAGGACAAACAGGAGATGATAGACATTGTTGAGACTGTTTACAGGGGCGCAAGGAAAGGAAGAGGTCTTGTGGTGTCTCCCAAAGACTATTCAACAAAATACAGATATTAATGTATTTTGGTCACTTTGTCACTTCTCAAGTCTATTCTGTGATGTTTCCCTTTTTTGGATACCTCTGTGGATCAGTTTGTGGATGTTTTTTTTTTTTTTTTGGCCATGCGGATATTGACGTGGCCTTGTCCTTTAGTATTGTTTGTTTTGTGTTCTTGATGTTTGCCTACTTGTTGTGAATAAATATTTGTAAGAAAAATGTTGACTTAAGGTAATGTGAATTTAAAGGGAATTTATGCTGCTGCTTTTTGATGGGTGAAGTGTTTATTTAGCTTTAAATTATATAATATTCCAATTATATAGTAAATCATATGAGCACATTTATTAACTGACCTACTACAATTGGGCAATCTGTCTTTAGTCTAACAAACTTTGTTGTAAGCTTCTCCAAGTATATATATATATATATATATATGTATGACAAAGGATGTCACGATTCTCTAAATCCTTGATTCGATTTAATTTCCGATTTTAGGGTCAAGATTCGTTTCGATTCTCGTTTTTTTTTTTTTTTTTTTTTTTACAGCAGAGGCCTATGCCAGTTTTAGATTAGTCTATGGTCAGTCATTGGTTTGATTCATCAAATTTACAATATCTTGTTTCAAAAGGTGGGCTTGATATAAGTGATGCAAAGTGATACAAGTGATCTGTAATACACCACATTAGGCACTAATGGTCAAATTTAAATCATTAAATTAAGATATATATGTAATGCCATCTAGTGGCTTTTTTTGGTAGCAGAAGTGTGCACTATTAATACAGCGGTTGTGCAACAAAATATCAGTCATGTACAAAATAGAACAATTAGTCTTAAACTGAACTCTATCCTACTATAATATTTTTCTTCAACAAAGATATATTAACTTTGAGAGGAAGATGCTCCTTAAGGTACCAAAACTATTAACATATTTGAGGCTAGACAAAACAACTGTTATTTTTATATTTTCAAGTTTTTCTTTAAGAAGATGAGAATGTTCACATTCTCTGGAGAAAGAGCTGCTCTTCGAGCAGTCACAATGTCCGCGGCGTCGCTACAGTGCGCTGCACCGTTTGCCTAGCTTAGAGGGAGGGATCGTAGATCATCTTTTTGACTTTGATGCTCGAGACCATGGCGATTTCAATCGATTTCGATAATCAAAATTGTGACACCCCTAATATATATAAATATATATTTTTTTCAGCCATCAATACTCGCATCTTTACAAATGCAGATTTTCTATACAGAACTATACAATTACAGGATACTAGTGAAACGCTTATGAAAGTGACCAACAGTTAGTATTATTGTAAGTTAGTACTATGATGAGTATTTTGATTGTTTCTGGTTAATACAGTATTTTATCCTACTGAGAATCTCAGAGTCAGGATTAAAACAGAGGAAAACAATAGAGCCGATCAGTGAACTAACAGTGTTCACTAGCTCGTTTATCTATTAACAGTAGTGCAGAAACTAGTGAACTGTTGGTTGATAAAGCAGATTTTGTGGCATTCCACTGGGTTCTACTGTAGGACCAATGAAACTTTATAATGTTAATGATAAAACTGTATTTTGAGAGTGAAGGACTGAAGTGTATTTTAAACACAGGTTCTAACGTAAAAAATAAATACAAAACAAAGAAAAAAAACCCACAATAACTAATTTAGTGTACCAACTAATATTAACTAATATTTGAGAACCACAGTTTGAGAAATACTGCAATAAAGCAAGTGACACAGATTCTATGAAGAACTTCACAAGGATTTAATAGCATAGTTTATTGAGCATCAGCAACCTTCAGTGAGGACAGATCATCTAAAAACGAAAAGTCACGGGATTGGAACGAACCAACTAATGGAGGTTGTGGCTTTTGCACATCAGCAGCAGTTGATGGAGACTAGAAGAGAAAATGAGGGGAAAAAAATTAAGAATAAGATTTACATCACTGACGAGAGAGAGAGAGAGAGAGAGAGAGAGAGAGAGAGAGAGAGAGAGAGAGAGAGACAAAATACTGAAACATACCTTCACATCAAAACATGTCTCTCTACAGGGAGTCTCAGAGGGCATGCAGACTTCAGTAGAGCACATGAAGTAGATCTGTTGAAAGTAAAGGGAGAGAGGAAGTTAATATTCTATTCTACATGAAAACAAAAATGTATAAAGGCAAAAATCATTTCAAAATGTCATTTAAAAATGTACCGCACCTCCTCGTTGAGATAATTATTGGTGCACTGGTCCATGAACTGGAAGGCTTTTACTTCAAAACGACGCTTGTGGCGATTCTGCGGCAGGTCGGCCATGTGGAGAATGGATATGTTGTCAGCATCCAGAGGGTTGGGGCAACTGCAGAACAGAACAGAGTAGAGAGGATTAAATACATAAACTTAATGACCTTTAGTCCTTAACATCAATGCACCAGCTGATCATGAGCTAGATTATTTTTATCTTGCATATTTTTTCTTAGCTTTTTCTGGTATATAGGATCCATGTTTCTTTTCATCCATACATTATTCCCATTGCTACTGGTGACAGCACAACCCCAAAGGCATGATACATCCGCCCCCATGCTTCACAGTTGGCAAGGTGTTGATTTCATGAATGAGTTCCTAAATACAATAGCCTTGTCTACTTTAAATGTAGTTTTAAAAATGTTGGGATAATGTTGGCCATAAGATTTTTTTTCTTACTCACTTTCTCACTTTTTTTAAGAAGGTTGTTTATCAAATGTTATTACAGTTTTGATTAGTCTCTCATACCAGTTTACAAGCAGTTCTCTCCAAACATTCTCAGACTTTCAGATTCCCTCGCAACTTCCACAGTTCCCCTGAACTTCTAATTATCATACTCCACTGACAATTTCCTTATATTTATATAGCTATGCTTTGCTACAGGTAGATATACCTCTAATTAGATGCTTATGGACATGCGTATGCATGTTTTTTTTTGTTTGTTGGATGCCCAGGGTGTGATTGTATGTTCTGTCCTCTTCCTGTCAAGTTCCTCCCTCCTGCATTTTTGTTATTTATATTGTACATTTACTAAAAACTCAAAGCACTTAACACAAAACTAGGCATAAACAGAAGGGACAATTTTGCTCTCTCTCGTCTCCGGCAACTGATGGCAAGCTGCGTGACCGGGATTCGAACCAGCAATCTCCTAATCAGTGGCAGCACCTTAGATCAATAGACCAATCGGAGCCCTCCAGTAATACTCCAGTTGATAAAGCTTGAGTTTCCTACCCCTCATAGACCAGAACCAAGGCGCTCTTGGCAGAACGAGGGTAAGCGATGCAGTAGTGCACCAGCAGAGTGGCTTCAGGCTTCAGGGATTTTAATCGCACTTCCAGGTAGACTGGTTTCCCCAGGAGAACTCTCAGGGGCTGGTGATCATGAGGGAGGAATGTGGAGAAGGTTTTGTCTAAAAAGAATAAAAAATAATTAAAAATAAGACTCCAATACAACACAAGTTCAGGGGAATAAACAGCAACACATTACATACTGGGCGTCTGTCTTTAAATATCTAATTAAAAATCTCTAATTTAGCTCTGTGACAGGTGAAAGCTCTGCAGCACACAAATGATGGTAATGTATTTTTTTTTTTTACACAACATACCTTCTGCAATCCTGAGCTCAACTCCAAATAGTCCCTTGGCTCTCACCAAGTCTGGCACGTTGGTACTCATCACCATGTATTTCGCAGTGGTCCAGCCAGTTGCCGGCTGACCTGGATCATGATGACTAATTTCTGAGTAGCGGCACTCAACAATCACTCTTTAAAAAAAAAAAAAAAAAAAAAAAAAAAAAAAAAAAAAAAATTACATATCAATATAAATAAATATATAAGCAAATATTTAATAGAACACACTACTGCACAAAATACAAATAAATGTTTAATTATTGCAAACAATATATGGCATACCACAGATATTTAAAAAAAACTAGCAGATTTGTAACAGAAGTAAATAATCCAAAATCATGATTATTCTAATAATAATAATAATAATAATAATAATAATAATAATGCACTCCAAATATCTCCATATATCCAGGTTTAAGTAAAGTAAATAATACGGACAGATATAATCTGTCTCTAGTAGATATACAATAGGAAGTGAGAATATTTTGATTTTTTCTTTAACTAAAAACATTGTGCAGCTATCTATTGTAAAGGCCCATACCTATCCAACCAAATATTGCACATACTGCATAAGTAAGAATTAAAAATTAAACTTCTGGACTAAAACTAGAGTATACAAAAATCAACAAAAAACAGAAACTCACTCACCTGACTGGATGATCCCTGGTGATAATGCCATACTGGAAGTTTAGTGTTCTGATGGGCATCTGCACCTCCACCATGTAAATGGTGGTTTTCCCGATACGCTGATACAAATACATTTAAAAATCCATTCAATTTAAACATTACATTAAAACCAAAGTAACATTTTTTCCACATTTTAAATTGGAATAAATTAGATGCACATTAAAGTGTAACTAAAGTGACTGAAAGAAAATAAACCAATGTGACCCAAAAAAAAAAAAAAAAAAAAGTTACTAAATCTTACGTAAGTACGAGTTCCACATTCAGTTATTAAGAAGTTGAAGACAGCGATGTCTTTGTTGACGAAGGCAGGTTTACATTCACCATGCCCCACGACAGTCAGACTGGCAGGGTTCAGCGGGGGCTCCATGATGTTGGCAGGAATGGCAAATACAAACTTGCCATTAGATAAACAGCCTGAAACATAAAGCACATATACAGCTCTGGAAAAAAATAAGAGACCACTTAAATTGTGAGATTCTTTGATTTTACCAAATTGAAAACCTCTAGAACAAACGATCAAGAGAAAGATGGATGGTCACAAGCAATCAAACCAAACTGCTTAAATGTTAGCACCAGTAGTAGAGCAGCATACAGTTATCCAAAAGCAGTGTGTAAGACTGGTGGAGGAGAACATGTCAAGATGCATACAAAAAACTGATTAAAAATCAGGGTTATTCCACCAAATATTGATTTCTGAACTCTTAAAACTGAATGAATACGAACTTGTTTGCAACTTTATTTTTCGGCAAATAAATGCTCTACATGACTTTTTATTTGGAATTTGGGAGAAATGTTATCCGTAGTTTATAGAATAAAAAAAACACATTGTTTATTTTACTGAAACAAACGTATAAATAGAAAAATCAGAGAAACTGATTCAGAAACTGAAGTGTTGTCTTCGTTTTTCCAGAGCTGTATTTCTATGGTTTGGATAGTGGCATGCAAACAAGTGTGCAATAAAGTAAGAAAGTACAATACTATAAAAGGGCAATAATAAAATGCATATCCAGTTGAATCTACATCTGGTTTGTGGAAAATTAAGACATTACAGCATCTCACCCTGTTGTTGGAGCGGCCAGGGGATAGCGGATGAAGATACAGTCGCAGAGGAGGGGAGCAGCGGTTCTCCAGGGGTAGGAGGCGGGGAGACGCCGGGCCGGTGGGGCGGGGAGACGCCGGGCCCGAGGGGCGGGGAGACGCCGGGCCCGAGGGGCGGGGAGACGCCGGGCCCGAGGGGCGGGGAGACGCCGGGCCCGAGGGGCGGGGAGACGCCGGGCCCGAGGGGCCCGAGGGGCGGGGAGACGCCGGGCCCGAGGGGCGGGGAGACGCCGGGCCCGAGGGGCGGGGAGACGCCGGGCCCGAGGGGCGGGGAGACGCCGGGCCCGAGGGGCGGGGAGACGCCGGGCCCGAGGGGCGGGGAGACGCCGGGCCCGAGGGGCGGGGAGACGCCGGGCCCGAGGGGCGGGGAGACGCCGGGCCCGAGGGACGGGGAGACGCCGGGCCCGAGGGGCGGGGAGACGCCGGGCCCGAGGGGCGGGGAGACGCCGGGCACGGCGGGCCCGAGGGGCGGGGAGACGCCGGGCCCGAGGGGCGGGGAGACGCCGGGCCCGAGGGGCGGGGAGACGCCGGGCCCGAGGGGCGGGGAGACGCCGGGCCCGAGGGGCGGGGAGACGCCGGGCCCGAGGGGCGGGGAGACGCCGGGCCCGAGGGGCGGGGAGACGCCGGGCCCGAGGGGCGGGGAGACGCCGGGCCCGAGGGGCGGGGAGACGCCGGGCCCGGGGGGCGGGGAGACGCCGGGCCCGGGGGGCGGGGAGACGCCGGGCACGCCGGACCCGAGGGGCGGGGAGACGCCGGGCACGCCGGACCCGAGGGGCGGGGAGACGCCGGGCCCGAGGGGCGGGGAGAAGTCGGGCCCGAGGGGCGGGGAGAAGCCGGGCCCGAGGGGCGGGGAGAAGCCGGGCCCGAGGGGCGGGGAGACGCCGGGCACGGCGGGCCCGAGGGGCGGGGAGACGCCGGGCCCGAGGGGCGGGGAGACGCCGGGCCCGGGGGGCGGGGAGACGCCGGGCACGCCGGACCCGAGGGGCGGGGAGACGCCGGGCACGCCGGACCCGAGGGGCGGGGAGACGCCGGGCCCGAGGGGCGGGGAGAAGTCGGGCCCGAGGGGCGGGGAGAAGCCGGGCCCGAGGGGCGGGGAGACGCCGGGCCCGAGGGGCGGGGAGAAGCCGGGCCCGAGGGGCGGGGAGAAGCCGGGCCCGAGGGGCGGGGAGAAGCCGGGCCCGAGGGGCGGGGAGAAGCCGGGCCCGAGGGGCGGGGAGAAGTCGGGCCCGAGGGGCGGGGAGAAGTCGGGCCCGAGGGGCGGGGAGACGCCGGGCCCGAGGGGCGGGGAGAAGTCGGGCCCGAGGGGCGGGGAGAAGTCGGGCCCGAGGGGCGGGGAGAAGTCGGGCCCGAGGGGCGGGGAGAAGTCGGGCCGGTGGGGCGGGGAGACGCCGGGCCGGTGGGGCGGGGAGACGCCGGGCCGGTGGGGCGGGGAGACGCCGGGCCGGTGGGGCGGGGAGACGCCGGGCCGGTGGGGCGGGGAGACGCCGGGCCGGTGGGGCGGGGAGACGCCGGGCCGGTGGGGCGGGGAGACGCCAGGAAAAATAACCCCAGGATCTTGTGGTCCTGGTGTAGGAGAGATCGGTGAGGGCGGCTGAGAGGAGCTCACTCTACAGGACGCTGTGGCAATCTCAGTCTGTCCCACACGGTTCTGATACACAATCCTCAGAGTACATGTGACATCCTGCAAAAAGGCCATAAAACAAAAACAGGAAATCATTTAAGAAAAAAGAAAAAAAAAAAAAAACTGAGACCAATAATAAATAAATGTAAGTAAATAAATAAGTAAGTAAGTAAATAAATAATCACTTTACTGCAGTATCAATATTTTAAAAATCATTCAACTAGCAACAAACTGCTAGTTATTTCTATTCATATTTGTTAATGAATCTATGTTACGTTGTACAGCCATCTCTAAATTAGTGTTATAATATGTGGGTACAAAATAGAGGGGCTGCAAGATACTGGACAAAAAGAGTCAAGATTTTGTTATTATGCAATATACAGCACTGGAAAAAAATGCCAAGATGCATGAAAACTTGGGTTATACATGAAAACCAGGGTTATTCCACCAAATATTGATTTCTAAACTCTTAAAACTTTAAATATTTGAATATGAACTTGTTTTCTTTGCATTATTTGAGGTCTGAAAGTACAAAATATTTTTAATATTTCAGCCATTTCTTATTTTCAGTAAATAAAATACAGAGAAATAGTTTGTAGTTTATAGAATAAAACAATGTTCATTTTACTCAAACAAACCTATAAATAGCAAAATCAGAGAAACTGATTCAGAAACTGAAGTCCTCTCATAAATCAGAGAACCTTGGCTAGCAAAATCCTGCAAGATTTCACAGGATTAAACTAACTACAGTGTACATATTATAAAACTAGCCCAATTATCCTGTTTTTAGTGCCGCACCTGAACTTCACAGCAAGTGTATCTGATATGAACAATGTTCCGTCCATGATTTCTAGTAAGAGAATAGCCGCAGGTCTCCGGGACCTCCTGCAGAGGAGTCATTCCTACAGAACAACAAAAACGAACAAGAACAGTATGTTAAAGAGCTTGTCAAAATGAAATATCAGCTTTTGGAAGAACATTTAGATGTGTAAATGAGTTATGAATTTCTTATGGTAGACAAACACCAGCAGATGACATCAAATCATTAGTAAATTTTACAGAGTCTGGAGGAAGAGTGGAGAGACTCACAGTCCAAACTGCTCGAGGGCTAGTGTGAAGTTTCCACCAATCAGTGACTGTTTGGAGAGTCATGTCTGTCATCTGCTGGTGTTGATCCACTGTGTTTTATCATCAAGTCTAAAGTCAGTGCAGTTTTGTTTTCCCACACCTTAGCTTCCCTCTGCTGAGGACTTATGGAGATGCAGATTTCATTTTCCAGCAGGACTTGACACACTGCCCAAACTGGCACAGTTACTAACTGGTCTTGTATAATACTCAAATTTTCTGACGCTGATTTTTGTGTTTTTGTTGGCTGTCAGCCATTATCAATAACAATTAAAGAAATAAACGCTTAAAGGGACATTCTATGATTTTGGTACATTTCCAGTCCCACCCCTTAAAATTTCCTTAGATTTTATTCAAAAAACTTTTGGACCACCTCAAAAAATGGCCGTTTTCTCTTGTCCCACTCTTTGGGTGACCAACTCCTTTGGCAAATTTAACTGTTAAAATAAGCTCTAAATAAATGACTTCCTCTTGTATATTGTTGATATGCACTTCCTTTACTTATGAAAACAACTTCTTTGGTCTACATTGTTTTGCATGTTACAGTTTTTATGCTATTAAATTGTGTCCCACAACATGCGCTCAACCCTGTTACCATAAGGAATTTTACCTGGAAGAGAATAAATAAAAATATTGGTCTACTGGCACAAAGGAAGTTACATCACAAGGACATTTTCTGCCCACATGGCAAGACCAAGAGTAAGTGCTGTAACAATTTATTTTCACAAGTTTTATTTTTTCCAAATATGTTTGTCCAAGTTGTGTGAGTCACTCAGTGAATGCAACCCTGTTACACATATTGTAAGACTATTAATGAGTAGAGTCAAAATTTACTTTGTATACTTATATAACCATGTTTGTCCTTGATCTTGTATACACAGCTAAATTTTACAGTTTTTATACTTATATCACTTCTGAAAATGATATATATATATATATGAAACATTTTCAGAAGTGACCACCCCTGAAATGTACCAAAATGCTGGAATGTCCCTAAAATAATTAGAGTTTCACATTTTGAACTGAATTACTGAAATAAAGAAACTTTTCAATGATATTCTATTTTTTTATGTACCTGTAGAATCACTATGGTTTCAGTGTGTAAGGAACAATGTACTTACCAAACACCTTCACCTGAGAGAGCGCACCTGAGGGCAGAACTACAGCCATGGCATTTCTCCTACAGAAAACTAAATACTGGGGTATTGCAGGATTTTCTACAAGCCCATCCTCCAGCACTGAGGGAGCTTCAGGTTCACCAGGTGGAGGTGATGAGATACTGCTGCCCACGCTTTCACAGGAATACCACTCATATTCACCAGTGTTTGGATCTAGAGCGACTTGTAAATCCTCCTGGGTTGAATACTGAATAAAACCCAGCTGAATGCAGCAGAGAAACACTCTCAGAACCGCTCTACACCTCAACAAAGCCATGCTCTGGCCTCCCTCGTTCTCCGAGCGACATTCACACACCTTCACACACCTGCACAGAACCCGGATGAAAGTCGCCGGTGATTGATTACACCTGGAGCCTCGATTATATACTCTGCGTATGCAAATCATCTAGTGATGTCAAACTCGAAGCTCAGATTCGAACTGAATCGATTCATGTGAAAAAACACGTGACTGTGGCATAAAAAAAAGCTCAAGCAGCTCATCTGAGATCAGACTGTTTTGTCCCCAAACTGTATTTTTTCTGCTTTTTTTTTTTTTTTTTTTTACAATTATTATCTGTAACACATGATGATTTTGATTAACACATTCATTATTTATTGCTCATCATGTGTCAAAACATTTTTGTAAAATGGAATTTGCTTTAGTGAAATGGAAGCATTTGTATTTATTAATATATATTTTTAATTTGTGTATGTGTAGAAATAGTACTACTTTATAAAAAAAACACTTACCTGATTTTAGAAAAATATATTCACTTATTATGAAGAAATAAAACATATATAAATAAAATAAATAACACACAGGGCGCCCACTTTTATCTAATTGGCAAATATGAAGTAAATTTAAAAAAAATGTAGTATTTTATCTGCAATGAGCAGGAGTTTAAACATCCATAATAAACATAGCTGTATTTCTGCTGACTGTGATTGGCTGGGCTGTGTTCAGGGAGCTGAAAGTCTGCGTTGTGATTGGCTCAATTCACCAGTAGTCAACACTGCAACAAAATGGATTATTTTGTCACAATGATATTTTACATTTTATATATATTATATATTTTATAATTATATTTTATATTTTATCACATTTCTCAAAATTATCACAATTAATCCATACTAATTATTTCTTTCTTTCCACTCCTCCTGCTCCTCTCCTCCTCTTTTAGAGAAGGAAAGGAGGAGAATCAATCTTCTTTAATCTTCTATTTTTATTTAAACTCGGAGTACAGTAAGGATGGTACTCATTTATAATGTAGCCGAGCCAATACACAGGGAAGGGACTGTCAAAGAAACATAATAAATAAATAAATAAGACCCAGCAATTTAATAAGACATAAGATATTTTAAATTAAGATATAAAACGAATAAGGTAAAAGATAATATATAAAAAAAGAATAAGATAAAAAAAAAGTATCTAAGTATTTAGTAGGAATTCTAAAATCCTAAGTAAGAAAATGTAAATGAAATGAAAAATGATAAGAATGAAACTACAGATGAATAAATAAAACTAAGAACAAAAAGGTGTAAAAAATATTAACCAATAACTAAAAACAATAAAAGAAACTGTAGAAGAAAGGTTAAAATACTGCTGAAACAAACTTAAAAACAAAATTTAAATAAAAAAAATGTAATAAGACCGAAAACACAGCGTCACCTCCAGGGCAGTGTGGGGCAGTAGAGAGCGCGCTACTCCGCGCGACACTGAACAAACTAAGAAAAAAATGATTCTGTGAATGAGTGGTCCTTTTTAATGGCTTTCTTTAACGTTTTTAATTATTTTATGTTTTAATTGAACCGCTGCCGAGTGATAAAGTATAAAACACAGGCTGGGTGAGTCAGAAATTGTGTATAAAGCTGTTGTTGTGATGAGAATGAGCAGGGTTCTATAGGATTAGCTAACAGCTCAGCTCAGTTCAGTTACAGAGGAGAGGAGCTGCTTATTTACTGCTGCTTATTTATCAGTTTACAGACAAGTTTAATTTCATTTAAGCTCAAACTACCAGCTTTACAGGGAGGTACATGATGGTTAAACTCAAAGTAAGGCTATTTCTTCGTTTGGTGCTTTTCTAAACTCAATGTTTTCCTTTGTAACCATTTAGTTAGCTTAGCTATTTAGCTTTAGCTAGTGTTTTACTTTTCTTACATGAAGTTCATTTCTATTTTAGAGAATTAAGTTACTCTAAAATACTCTTAAAACTGTCATAGCTATTAAGTACCACAGTTTAGTTGCTAACTAGTTAGCTAGGTTATTTTAGTAGTCAATACAGATCTGTATGTTGGTTCCTTATTCGAACTTTCCGTTCCACCTTAAATTCTGCTATAGTTTAATTCAGGCGCCTGGTCTGGATCTAGAAAGAGTGATGCACAATTTAAGGTGGAACGGATAATTTATACGCAAAAATACACATAAAACCACGTGCGGGTCAAAAAAATTATTGCAACATTGCAATGATATTATTGTCATTTTAAGACCATTAACAGCTAGTTAAATGCTTTTAGCACACTGGAGTGGTGCTGCACTGTCCTTGTGTGCCCCAGCACCTGTATATACAGCTCTGGAAAAAATGAGAGAGCACTTAAAATTGATATGTTTCTTTGATTTTACCAAATTAAAAACCTCTGGAATATAATCAAGAGGAAGATGGAGGATCACAAGCCATCAAACCACCAAACTGAACTGCTTGAATTTTTACACCAGGAGTAAAGCAGCATAAAGTTATCCAAAAGCAGTGTGTAAGACTGGTGGAGGAGAACATGATGCCAAGATGCATGAAAAAAAACTGTGATTAAAAACCAACCAGGATTATTCCACCAAATATTAATTTCTGAACTCTGAACATTTGTTATTTCAGCCATTTCTCATTTTCTGCAAGTACATGCTCTAAATTTGGGAGAAATGTTGTCTGATGTTTATATAATATAATATGCAATTTTATGCTCTCTTTGTTCCTGTCCACCAGGTAAAGATGAGCGCTGAAGCCGCGGACCGAGAGGCTGTGACTGGTAGCCGGCCCAACACTCCACCACAGACCTCCTGGTTCGAGTTTCTCCTGGATCCCTCCTTATTAGAACACCATTTGCAGAAAGTCAACCCAGGTCTGTGCTTCTTATTTATTTGCACCTTAGTACACTGTAATAGTGATTTAGGAAAGCAGTGATCGTTTATTGAATATATTTAGAATTGGAGGGACTTTTGTGATCCAGCACTAACCATTTAACGTCAGCATCTGACCTCAGTAATGCTGCTGTAGCTGAATTCAATCAGATTATCACAGCAGTGTTCCAGCATCTAGTGTGTAGAACCAAACCAATAAATTGCCTATTTATTTTACTTCAGTCCTGAATATATAGAGAGCATTATTATTGTCACAACATGTTGGATCATTCACTGTTGAAAATCTCAATTAGGGTTGTGCAATATCACATTGTATAAAATAATATAGCTGAATAAAATGAAGGTTATGTTAGTATTATTGATTTTTTTTTTTTATTCAATGTTTTGTCTTTGCACCAAAAATATCGTTATTGAAAAAATACACTGAAATATTGTGATGGAATCATTTTAGGGCTTATTCAACCACTCATATTGCAAAATGATTCAGAAATAGCAGAAATAACTAAATAGTCTCTTCTGTGCTTCTAACAGACCCCTCTCCGGTGCAGCTAGTCATCCAGTTCCTGGAACAAGCCTCCAAGCCTTCTGTAAATGAACAGAACCTAGTCCAGCCACCTGCAGATAATCGGCGAAACCGCACCCTAAAGCTTCTCGCTCTTAAGGTGGCAGCACATCTCAGATGGGACCTGGATGTGCTGGAGAAAGGGTGTGTTTCTGCAGTTACCACTTGCTTGGGGTTGTATAGTATTGCACATGCTTGCAGTTGTACTTTTTAAATGGCTATTAAACACTCAATGTTTAGTTTATTGTGTGCCTATGTCTTTATTATTTAGCCCAGAGGAGAGTAGTCGTAGCATTTAAAGATGCACTAACCATAAATCATATATTTTTTTAATTAATAGCTGAAATGTGATCCTCTAATTTTTTATAAACCTTTCCTAACCTTTAAAATGTATTTTATTGTGATTATTTTCACCTCTGCCGCACCCTCATAGGTTTGTTCAACTGTGCTGCCACGCCCCTAAACCCATACATCACACAGTGCCCTTCTTTATTTTACTTTTTAATATATATTTTATTTGATTTTTTTTTTGTCAGCTAAAATCAGAGGGTTTAGTTACCCTTTAAGGTTTGATTAATCCAAGAATAAATATCACATATAATAGTAATTATTATACCTGTATATTATAAAATCTGTCTAATATTCCTTCAGGTTGACCATTCCGGTTCTGAACATGTTACTGAATGAGCTGCTGTGTGCCAGTAAAGTCCCTCCTGGAGTAAAACATGTGGATTTGGATTTGTCCACTCTGCCTCCCACTACTGCCATGGCTGTTTTAATCTACAACCGATGGTGAGTACAGAAATGTCCATATTAGAGGTAAAATAAATCCTTATAATATTGCACTGAAGCAGTTCTGATATAATCTAATCTGATATAATTTAAATGTGATTAAAAATATATATATTTCTTTGACTGTAACCCAGTTTGATCACTCTTTTATTCATAGTTCACATGTACATATTGTCTGCAGACAGTTGTTTATTTTGTCTTTTAACCCCGATAGCATCTGATTCCATTGTTCAGATTTTGCGCATCTATAGGTCCAATTTTTGCTTACAGTATCGCAGTAATTTAAATAATACCCCTGTATGGTGATATATAATATATAGGCAAGTTCCTGCCAATACATAGCCCTAGTTTGTTCTCTACGTTCTCTAGCTTTATAATGACTGGTTCAGTAAAGAGTAAATCTAAATAATTTGAGTTGATCTTTCTTTAAATATTAGTGGAAGAATCTTTCCTAGTCTTGTTGATGATGTAGTATAGTACATTAATGTTTTTTTTTTTAAATGTAATTCTGACATTTGTTGTTTGGTAATGTAACTACAACATTCTGTGTCTTATATTTAAAGGGCCATTCGTACTATAGTACTGAGCAGCTTTCCTGAGAAACAATCCAAACCTGGACCCCATCAGCTTAACATGTACGTATGTGTATGTAATCTTCATCTGTGTCTGATAAAACACTTGGCTATAGTAGCTAGCGAGTTAGCTAGTTGTTCATAAGAAAAATCTGCCGGCTTGACATCTGTCTTGTAGGCCTTCTGGGCTCTTAGTCTTCTCCATCTGTCAAACTCACTGCCAATATTTACTTTCGTTTTATTCTGTCTTTGGTTATTCCGTATTGAGATTTTTGCATGAATGCTGAGACCTTTTAGGCTGTGTAGCAGCTAAATTTTGCTTACTAGCTTCTGTGACTTTTATCCCTGTGTTTTTTTTTAAACCTGGCAACCTCTGTGTGGAATTAACGTAAAAGTATGAGCAGCAACACAATGTTCTAATAAGAAAACACCTTCCGAAGCTCTGGTGACAAGAGATGACAGTGCTTGGACTTTACATCATTTACTACTGAAAATGTAATCCTTAGAGGTTCTTTAATGGTTTCAGTATTGTCATCACAGTGTGCAAATGCACAAAAGTCACATTTGCATTGGAAAATGTTAAAATATGATTCAGTTTTTTTCACTAATGTGTAAAATCAAATTCTGTTTTACTATCTTTTTATTCTACCAGGATGAGTCTGGTGCAGCAGGAGAAGGAACTGACCGACAATATTCTCAGTGTGGTGAGCTATTCAAAGAAATCTCTATACTTTGCAAAAGTATTCATACCCCTGAACTTTTTTACATTTTGTCTCCTTGAAACCAAGTGGAAGAAAGACCAAAACAAAGGAGCACGTAATTTTAAATTGTAACGGAAATTATACATGTTTTTTAAACATTTTAATCAAATTCAAATCAGAAAAGTGTGACGTGCAAAAGTATTCACACCTTTTACTCTAAAACCCCTAAGTAAAATCCAGTGTAATCAATTCACTTAATGAGTTAATAGATTTAATCCAGCTGTGTGTAATTTAGACTGAGTATGAATACAGCTGTTCTGTGAAGGACTGTGCTGTTCCAACAATCCATCATCCAAAAAATAAAGTAAGAAAAGGTAAAGTAAGAAAGTATTCTACAACTTTTTATACAAACCTATAAAGACATGGCCATGGTCCACCAAAACTTACAGATCCAGCAAGGAGAGCAGCCAAGAAGACCATGATCACTCTGGAGGAGCTGCAGAGATCCACAGCTCAGGTGGATCAGGAGAATCTATAAGCCACTCTCACAAATCTTACCTTTTATAGAAGAGTGAAAAAAAGAAAACCATTGTTGAAAGAAAGGCATAAGAAGTGCAGTTTGCAGTTTTTAGCTACAAGCTTTCTGTGTCTCTTCTTCTTGCTCCTTTTCTCCAGCTGAAGGAGCAGGCCACAGACTCCATCATGGTGCTTGAGGCAGCTCTGAACATTAAGAAGGACTTTTACATCCACACGCTGCGTACCCTGGACCTGCTGGCTGCTGATCCCAGTACAGCCAATGGAGAGACGGAGTCCTCCACAGCCGGCCTCAGGATTAGTGCTGACGAGCTCCACTTTCAGGTACAGTTTTACTACTTAATGTTGGTACTTAAAAATGATGCTGATTAGAAAAGAGAATTATTTGTAGATGTTTATTAGGGGTGCTTTTATTTCTCTTAATTGAGAAAATGTAGAAAGAGTTCTTGTATTCATCCAAAACTGCCTATATAGAGAATATATAGAAAAATTACATAAGTATAAATAAAAAAAAAATTATAAATGCGCACAAAGAATTGTACAGATAAAATATTAGAAAAAATACATTTTGTCATGAAAAAGTACACACTTAAAATTATATCAGGAATCTCCATTTCCATATTTCAATGCAAGAACCTTTATTTAGGGCTGTTTCTGCATTTATTTATGTATTTATTTTAATTAATTTATTTCCAAATTTCTTAATTTATTTGTTAACCAATCCTGCTTTAGAGCGTGGATAGGACCGCCTACCTAATTAACATACAGGTGCATAAATACTGAAATAAATAAAAGAAGAAACATGGTAATAAATAAATGTAGAAATGTTTAATAAATAAATAAATAAATGGTAAAATACATGAATCCATAAATAAAATAAATAAATATATAAAAATGTGTTTATTAAATAAATTATCTATGCAGTTGTTTAAGCTTGTATTTATTTATTTATTTATAATTGTGAATGTAATTTTTCGTCCTCCATAAATCTAGGACCGGGCAAAAAATATTATAGATATACACAGTTCAGAAAATTTACAGATGATGATCAAAAATGACTATATATTTGTAAAATATGGCACCTGTAGCTGTAATAATTTTGTATGTATATTGTACACTGTGTCTCAGTGTAGACACTGTCTGTCATTAAGTCTTGGAGACTCCTATGAACTGCATACAGCCACTCACTGTACATTTTAAATTGTGCTTTTGGATTGTCTTTTTGAAAAAATAAAAATGACACTACGTTCTCTCTGTCCTGCAGGTTCATTATGATTTAGGAGGAATTAACTTTCAGCAGGGCTGTTCTGACCCTTCAGCCTACGAGAAAGCTCGGGAGCACTTCCGCAGAACAAGGGAACTACTAGCAAAAGTAGGAAAAAAAAATGTTTTCCTGTTGTTTTTCTTATTTTTATTTTCTTTTTTAATATTTGTAGATGAATTGACTGATATTTAGAGCTTCTTAATGATGATCAGACACCCAACCGAGACCAAAACGCTTCTAAAAAAAACATGTATTTCTCATTGCAGCTCAGCCCGAACCCATTACACTGCCACCTGGACGAGAAGCGTCTGGCTGGCTACTGGAGCGCGTGCAGAGCCGTGACCGGGACATCAGACCCCAGTGATAGTCAGCTCACACCTTACGGCCTCATCAACAACTTAATCAAGACCCACAACTACCAGGTTTGAGCTGATTTACTAGTTTCTCTGATTTTGCTATTTATAGGTTTATGTTTGAGTAAAATGAACATTGTTGTTTTATTCTATAAACTACAGACAACATTTCTCCCAAATTCCAAATAAAAACATTCTCATTTAGAGCATTTATTTGCAGAAAAAGAGAAATTACTGAAATAACAAAAAAGACCAACACAGAATAACCCTGGTTGGTTTTTAATCACAGTTTTTTTTTTCATGTAATTTGGCATCATGTTCTCCTCCACCAGTCTTACACACTGCTTTTGGATAACTTTATGCTGCTTTACTCCTGGTGCAACAATTCAAGCAGTTCAGTTTGGTGGTTTGATGGCTTGTGATCATCCATCTTCCTCTTGATTATATTCCAGAGGTTTTTAATTTGATAAAATCAAAGAAACTCATGATTTTTTCCAGAGATGTATATAGATAAATGTATTATTAACAGCTCAGTTTAGGAGAGGGAAATAGATGGTATCAGTATCGTATCACTCGTACTCGTGTTTTACCTTTACCTTTTTCTTTTTGCAGGGATTGATTGATGCCTTCATTAAAGATAACATCACACACAGCCTGCCGAACAGCTTCAGACACTCAGTTCAGCTGGAGCTGCTGCACAGGGTTCAGCAAGGGTGAGATACATGATTTATCAATGTGGATAGATGTACAGTTTAATCTAAAGTCAGGTTTGTATACAGAGGAGTATATATACAGTACTGTGCAAAAGAGTATAACTAAAATAAATGTTAATAAACAATGATTTTCTACTTTCTAAAACGCTATGCCCCTATCACTTGCATTAGTAGGAATCTAAAAGTGCTGTATTTGTGAATGCTGGGGGTAAATAGAGATTGACGCTATTTTACAAAGGTTTGTACTCTTTCTCATGTTTTATTATAACACAAGTCCATTTCTCACCAGATTCCTCCTTTAAACTGTTTTCTTTAGCTTGATAACTACTTTTACATGGTATTGCCCATATAATGCAGTGCATATTTAATTTTTTTCACAGGGACAAGGCTCTAGAGGAGGTTTGCCACAAGCTGTGTGTGTGTAACGCTGTGCGGGACGCCCTCGAGGGTCAGGTGCTCGGCGTTCGTTTCCAGCAGCTTCTCCTCAAACCCAGCAAACGCACCATCAGCTTCCTTCTGGAGGTATAAACGACATAAATTAATGCATTATTTATTTGCTGATATAATTGAATAACTGTCAATAACCTCTCCTCTTTCACTTGTAAATATATATATATAATATATAATAGAAATGCTTTAAAAATACTTGCAATGAAAAGTTTACATCACCTTTTAAACTGACCAAATTCCTATTTTTTATAGGATTTTTTTTAACATTTGTTGTCTTTTTGAAGGTGTGTACAAAGTCTTTAGATAAGGAGCACACTTCAGAGGTCTCCAAAAGAAAAATGGCACTCTTCCTCAAGTAAGTACACTTTATTAGAAACATGGATAGTTCTGCGTCTCTTAAAAGTAAAGATACCACAGGTCTAGCGCCTCTGCTGGCTGGTTGCAGTATGACGTTTGAGGCAGGCTCCGCCCATCTCTGGTCTCTACTGTGCAGACTGTGGTTGCAAGGCTTCAAAAAGGCTTCAAATTTTTCAATTTCAGCCAATAATAGGAGCCGACGTGTTAAAGAAGAAGTCTCTGGGATAAAAAAAAACAAAAAAACAATTCTGTTTGTCATTGGTTTGTTGTACACTATGATGCACTGATTTCTGCTATAAGATTATAAACTTTTTTATTTTCTATCCTAAACCATCAGCTTCAGAAACTATAGCACATAGATCATCATGCAGATTTCCATATTTAAATATTGAATAACTTAGTTTTAAAGCAGTGTAGTTTCACTCATAAACACTTGTGCACAGGAACCTTTGTGAGAGGCTGGAGGAAGTTCCCCTGGCCTACATGGTGTCTTCCCACAAGCTCTTCATGGAGCTGCTTCCAGACGAGGAGAAGAAGGTCCTGCTGGACCAGATGAGGAAAAGATCAGCTACAGTAAACCTCAGCGCCAAGCCCCTCCCATCCTTCTACGACATCCCAGGTACGTATGCTAGGCATTAGAAGAAGTAAGCTACTGTATAACTTCATACAGTATATAACCTTAAATTGTCAGGACATTTTTAAAGGTCTCCTTCTGCTAAAATCCACTTTTTCTTGTTTCATTATATTCTGAAATACAGTGGGTCTCTGAGTTGTTTATAATGCTGCACTTGAATCTCTTACTCAACCTCTTCCTCATTGTCTGCAGCAGCTAGTAAAAGAATATATTCAGAAAAACGAGTCGATCAGGAAAAGCACCGTGTCTACCTCAACCCGTGAATTAGTATTCGTGGCCCCGCCCACCCCGGCTAGGGACCGCCCACAGACAAAGCTGAAGCCGAGGAGCGACATGTCGTCTCGTCAGATAGGAGCTAACAGCTCTAGGAACAGCATGCAGTTTATTCCTGTGTTATTTGCGCGAATAACACATCAGTGTTTATATACTTTACCCAGTAATTCAGAGCTAAGAAACAAATGATTAGAATTAGTCTATGGAGGAAAAACACCACCAGCCAAGTACAATTGAGATTGGCAGGTGGATGTTTAGAACAGTTCTGTTTACACTTGTTAAAAGATAAAATCCAGTCTGGGGTTTGTTCCAACTGCCTGGGTGGATTTTTACTTTCTGGACCTGGACAACCCACCTCTGCGTATAGGTCTATAGGTTTAAATAGGATCTCCGGTGGATTTGGAGTCTTACAGAGACTCTAAGGCTAGCTCAGTGGCTGAACTGCACTTAGCAGGGCATTATTACACATGTTATAAAGTAACATATGACATTGCATCACCTGAGAAATACTGAATACTGAAGTTGTTTGTATTTATCTTCTTCATGTAGCCTCAGCTAGTGTGAATATCGGACACCTGGAGCAGCAGCTTATTCTCTCACTGGATGCACGACAGATCAGACAGATCCTGATTGAGCTCCATGGCATGGCTGAGCGGCCCTTCTGGAGGGTCAACAGCAAGGTCAGAAAGGCTTACAAATCTCTGTTTGGTTGTTTTGTCGTGTTTTTCTCTGCAGAAAAAGTGTTAAGGTTGTTCACAAACAGAATAAAAATGCTTTTAAAGGAGAAATCTGAATTCTTATTTTCGAAAAGCCCACCTCCATTCTCCCCAGCATTACCAAATACAGCTCTTTTAGCTGATGCTACCAACTAGCTTACTGTGCTAGTGATAGGGGCATAGAGTTAGCTTTGGAACGACATTCTCTAGAAGTGCATGAATATTATAGGGAAATTTTTTTTAGCAACAGCTGGAATTCATGCATTTAAACAGAATTCATTTTGCAATCGCTGTATTTGGGGTAAAGTTTGTACTTATTATCATGTTTCACTACAACCCAAGTCCATTTTACAGCGTATTTCTCCTTCAAGTGTTCACGAGAACATGAAATGTTGCAATGAAATGTTTGATAAGCTAAGCAGACGTATTGTTTTTAATCTGTTGTGTTTTACTTCTAGTGGGAGGTCCCATCAGACTACCTGAAAGTCATACTTGCCATTAAGGACAACCTCACTCGGGATCTTGTGTACATCCTAATGGCTAAAGGTCTTCACTGTGTTCAAATAAAGGTCTGTATGATGCTAATGCTAATATTGTGGGACAGTTTTCTGGACAGTGATTAAGACTAGTTTTGAAATACACAGCATTTTAAAATGGAGAGGAAAAACAAATATATGTATATAAACGACTAGGCCTAATCGCTGACTGGGAAACTGCCCCTATGAGTGTCCGTATGTTGTCGATTTTAGCAGAATGTTTTAGTTTACTTTAGGGTAATATATATGATAAAGTGTCTGCTGCTGGTGATTAATGGTGATTTGTAAACGTGCAGGACTTTGTGCACGCTCGTCAGCTGTTCTCGGCCTGTCTGGAGCTGGTGACGGAGTTCTCTCCGAAGCTGCGGCAGGTCATGCTGAACGAGATGCTGCTGCTGGACGTGCGAGCGCACGAGGCCGGGGCCACGGAGGGAAACGTAGAGAGACCCCCCTCTGACCTGGTCAGCAGAGTCCGCGGCTACCTGGAGATGAGAATCCACGGTAAGAACCCCAAGAACACTGTCCCAACTGTATAGCATGGGGGTGGAAACATCATACTTTAGGGGTGCTTTCCTGCAAAGGGGACAGGATGACTGCACTGTGAAATTTGTGAGATTTTAAGCAACATAAGTCTCCTTCCCTCAGTAAGAGCATTAAAGCTGGGTCTTCCAGCATGACGATGACCTGAAACACACAGTCAGGACAACTATGGAGTGGCTCAGTAAAAAGCATTTAATTTTCTTGGAGTGGCCTAGCCAGTCTCCAGACCTGAACCCAAGAGAAAATCACTGAAAACAGCTGAAAGTCAATGAAGCCCAGAGAAATATCTGTAATTCCAACATATCAGAGCTAATAACTTGACGCATGCTCTTTCTCATCCTTCCAAATGTTATGCGAGTGTTGTGGTGTGTTTCAGACATCCCGCTCAGGCAGGTTGTTGGGGAGGAGTGTGTGGCGTTCATGTTAAACTGGAGAGAGAATGAGTACCTCACATTGCAGGTGCCCTCAACACTGGTGAATAACAACCCGTACATCAAGGTAAAAACAGCTTACTGACTAACACACTCTTATTTTGGACATGGGGGACAACGGAGGAGATTTACTTAAATACTTGAGAAGAAAATAAGTCTAAAGTTTCCTCCTTACCCCAGTTTACCCTTTTAGCTTTGTTCCTACACTATTTTATCATTGCTCTTGCTCAGTTAATCATTTTCCATCAGTGTTTAAATCATGTTTATGAATTGTTTTAAATTTAAAAAATGACAGGGCAAGGTTTTGATATGATAGTGACTATCCCTTCCATTATTCGTTTGCAATACTACCTTTCCAAGATCTGGATCTACAAGCCTACAAGTTAAATTAGTCATTGTACTAAATTAGCATCACAGCACTAACGCTAAGTGCAACGACTCGGTTCTGATACATCAGCTCATAGACGCAGCCTTGTGCTGATCCACATCACCCTAGGAGTGATGAGGGGAAAGAGAGAGCGCCATCTACTGTACTGTACCCACCCAGAGAGAGCAAGGATAACCAATTGTGCTCTCTCGGGGCTCCGGCAGCTGATTACAAGCTGCATGAACAGGATTTGAACCAATTCTAAGCCATCTCCTTATCAAAGTGGCAGCGCTTTAGACCCCTGGACTACTTGAAGCCCCCTAAATTACACCTTACTTCCAACGTTTACTAGTTCTGTGGCGCCAATTTGAAGATAAACAACTCAACATGTTTTTAATGTCGATACCAATACAGAAACAATAATTTGAGTTTCATAACTTCTTATTAACTGTAAGCAAAAAACAAAAAGCGATAATTATTCTCACACAACTAAAAAAAAACAATAAACATTTTTGTTTGTGGCGCTTTATTATGAAGAAAAACAAAAATATTAGTTGTGCTACCCCCTGCTGGGGAGTATTTCAAAATAATTTCTATAATTTCTATAATTTTAGATAGATATTTGTCTATCTGTGTATCTATCTAAACTAATATACGTGAGTTTTTGCATGTATGCAAACATGTATGTGTTTGTAGAAGTTAACATGTTGAATCATTCTTCTTCAAATTGGCGCCACAAAACGTAGTAAACAATGATGGCAAGCTGCATGACCGGGATTCGAACCAAGCAACCGCGCAATCTCCTGATCATAGAGGCAGCTCTTTAGACTGCTGGAACACTCGGCACCTCGCAGTCCAATAAGCTCATTAGGAAATACACTTAGATATGTAATTTGTTTTAAATTTTTAATTTTTTATTTTTTTTACATTTCTCTGCTTTTTCCTTTGAATAGCTGGGGCAGTTATTAGCGGCCACCTGTAAGGAGCTCCCCGGACCGAAGGAGAGCCGGAGAACAGCTAAAGAGCTGTGGGAGGCGGTGGTGCAGATCTGCTCCGTGTCCAGCCAGCACAAACGGAGCAGCGACGGCCGGGTCAGCCTCATCAAACAGAGAGATTCCTCACTCGGCATCATGCCCAGGTTAGAGACGTGTTTTTTCTTTAATCTTTAATTTTCCCAAAAATCATCAGAGCTCCTTATAATCCGGTGCTCCTTATGTATGAATTCTATCAGTCAGGTATTAAGGAGCAGTAAAGCCACTCTGCTGAAGTACAGAGTTATACAGGAGTTTTAAGTTTAGTTCTCCAGCACCCAGACTGGATCAGTATTATTAGCATTAGCCGCTAACCACTAAGCTAAGCGCTAACTCTTTCGCTGTTCAAAGGTGAGTATTATCGGCCTGTAGCCTGCTGCTAACCCCGGCTAGCACTGCTGGAACAGCGTTAGCATTATGCATTAGCTGCTAATGCTTATGCTAATGCTTCAACCTTAGTGCTGGAGAAATACGTGAATCTAAGCTTCCTGCAAAAAACTTAAGCGCTTTTCTCACCCAAAGATTAACATACAGCGCTTGTTTGACTTAAAAAGGAAATGTTTTTTTAAGAATTACTTTAATTTTGTTTACTTAGCTTAGCTTTTTACTTTAAAAAGTTGACGAATCTCAATCTCTCTCTATCTGTGTCTCTTTTTCACAGGAGTAAATTCATTACATTTGTTAAAAAACTGAGGGTGAGTTAATTTTACATTTAAAATGATACAAACATTTTTTTATAAAAAGTGTATATGAAGTCAGCAATGATGTACATTTATTTATTTTTTATTTATTTTTTTATCCTTTTTAGGAGCCTTTGGTGCTGACGACTTTCATTTCTCTGTTTGTGAGACTGCACAGTATCGTCCGGGTGAGTCTTTTATATCTTCTTTTGTCCTGTTAGGAGATTAAATAATTTTTTTTAAAAGTACTTAATGTTTAAAGTGCTAAATATTGTATTATTGATGATTCGTGTTCTAGGACGACATTGTAAATGAAGTAACTGCAGAACATCTGTCCATATGGCCTTCCTCCCTGGCGAAGTGAGTAATACTATTGTCTAAAAATACTCCTCACCAGGTGTCTGTAATGCTGTAATGTGTGGATAATCAAATTTAAAACTGTTTATATCACTTGTCTTTTATAGTATCCAGTCTGTTGATGTGGAGGCTGTTGCAGTAACTGTGAAGGAGCTGGTGACCTACGCACTGACCCTCAACCCCAACAACCAGTCCTGGCTCATCACCCAAGCCGACATATACTTCGGTAAGTGCCAGTTCACCAAATCTCTCTTAAACTTAATAAAAATATGACCCTATTTTAGCGATCTTTGGGCAAGTCTTTACTGTGCACCATGCAGCTTGATTAAGGGCGTGTTGGTATGTCTTTGCTATCGTAACGACGGGAAAAGTACACCTTGCATGGCACAAAATGCACAGGATTTGTACGTAAAGATGTCATTTAATCTAATTAATTCAATTAACCTCCCAGCACTAGATGATTATTTACATATGCAAAAAAAACAATGATGCATCAAAAGGTCTGATACACAGTGGGCCCTATTTTAGCGATCTATAGCGCACGTGTAACTTGCTCATCCCTCCCTTTAAGAGCCCATGTGCGCTCTGACTTTAGCTTATTGCTATTTCAGTGGTGTAAGATAGCAGTGAGCATCACGACACGATAGGGCCCTCAGACCTCTTGATCCATTTAGATCATATTATTACTTTGAAACTACTAGATAAAGTAGCACATCATTAAGAAGTGGAACGAAAATGATAAGTGATTTTCAGTATTTTAATTAAATAAAAATCTGAAAAGTGTGATGTGCAAAAGTATTCATCCCTCCCCTATATCAGTACTTTAGTAGAGCCGCCTTTTGGTGCAATTACAATTAATTGATGTTGGTATATCATATAAAATCTCAATAAATTGCATTTTTGTACAAGTTTTTGTAAGTGGTTGTAAAGTGACAAAATGTGAAATTGTGAAGTTCAGGGGGTATGAAAACTTTTGCACGCCAGTGTATATTCTAGTCGTCACTGTAAAGAAAATCTAAATGAGTGATTTTCTCAATAAGGCACTATTTCACAGTAACTAAACATGTGGTTAATTGATGAGCATAAATTTCCACTGTTTTTCAGCTGAATTATCCTAAATAATATTCAAACTCCAGACCTCAGAGTGTATTTAGGTCATTTTCTTAACCGAACTGTTGATTTAATGCTAATTTCTTTTCCTTTCTGTAATTGTTTTTACGCGCAGTGACCAATCAGTACTCTGCTGCCATGCATTATTACCTGCAGGCAGGTACAGTGTGCTCAGATTACTTCACTAAGCCCGTACCTCCGGACGTCTACACCGACCAGGTACACAAAGCTCATCTCTCACAGCCTCTGTGTGTTTTACTCTGTTTCAGGTTCATTTTCTGCCTGATTTAAAGCAGGAATGTTGCTTGTTTAGTTCGTCCACTTCTTCTTTTTTTATCGGTTATGCATAATCGCCCTGTAATCGAGATTCCTAAACCTCTATAACCTTTATAACCTGTTCCTGCAGGTCCTGAAGAGAATGATCAAGTGCTGCTCTTTACTCAACTGTCATACGCAGGTAAGCAGTAATTACAGTAAAATAAAATAAAAAGAGAATATCATTAAAAAGTTACTTTATTTCAGGAATTCAGGTGAAAATGTGAAGCTCATATATTTTATATATGTATTAAACACAGAGTGATCTATTTTAAGCGTTTATATTTCTTTTATTGTTGATGATTATGATGATTATGGCCATAAATTAACAGCCAATAAAAAAAAAAAAAAAAAAATCAGTGTCTCTAAAAATATTTTAAAATTTGAATATCATATAATAAGACCAATTGGTACTTTTGGAAATGTGGGTAGTGTGCCAAGTCCTGCTGGAAAATGAAATCTGTATCTTCATTAAATTATGAATATAATGCAAAATATTTAAAATTTTTCATATAAATTAAATTTATTGTTCTGTGACCTCAAATTTGACAAAAATAGAAATACCTGGTTTTCGTTGGACAGCAACGATATACAGCACCAGTCAAAAATTTGGATACACCTCTTCTCAATCAATGTGTTTTCTCTTTCTTTACAATGTAAAGTTAACATTAAAGACTATATTAAAGCTATAGAAAAAACCACATGCAGAATTACTCTGTAAACATGAAATGTTCATGATTTACTTTTTAAGATTTACTCTTATAAATATAATTATAAAATGAGTGTGTAAATAGGTGGATGAATGTTAAGGTTTTTTGTGATATCATAAAAGCCGTGATTGATTATGTCAGTAAGTCAAATAATTAGTACTATCTTGTGTGTAGGTTGCTGTTCTTTGCCAGTTCCTGAGGGAGGTGGACTATATGACTGCGTTTAAAGCTCTTCAGGAACAGACCAGGTACGAGAGGAAAGAGGAGAGTTATTTATATAAGATGATTACATGAATTTAAATATTTTATTTATCTCTATTTTCTTCTTTTTTAATCCTATAGTCACGACTCTATGGATTCCTTCTATGACTACATCTGGGACGTGACCATTCTGGAGTATTTGACTCGTATCCTTTCCATTAATTCAGTGTATAAATGTTTTAGTTTTAATTCTATATATTTTACATTAGTCTTAACTCTGTTACTCAGACATTCATCACAAGCGTGGGGAGATTGATAAGCGGCAGGTCGCTGTAAGTATTGCATAAGCTCTGTTATTTTATAGGCTACGTTCACATTACTACAAGACACGTTGCTCAAATCTGATTTTTTCCTCATATCAGATTTTAATATTCAGACCTTGATGGTTCACATATACTGTAAATATAAGTGATGTGTATTTCACACATTCACATATGAAATTAACTGAAATCTGATTTGGAGAGAAAAAAAAAAAAACGGATTTGGCACGTTCACACAGCCAAGAAAAAATCAGATTTGAGCCACGTTGAGCAAAAAATAACATTTGAGTCACGAGTCGTCTCTCAAATATGAGTTTTTTGTTGTTGGTGCGATACAGATCACTTACATTTGTAAACTGTAAACTGTCAAGATAGACAAATCTGATCTGAACAAAAAATCAGATTTTAGGAATGTGGCTTGTAATGTGAACATAGCCCAAGTTGATTTTCATTCAGGTTTTTGTGTTGTGATAAAATGTGCTTTTCTGCAGGTTTAGAAAAAAACTTACTGTTAAATGTACTGATTAATGCTTCTTAGCAGTTGTAAAAAAATATGTATAAAAATGTAATCTGTGTAAAATGTGTGGGTGTTATATAATAAAGGGTTTCACTTTAAAATAAGACCTTTATAAAGGGTTTATAAAGGTTTTTATTAATGGTTACTAAATTAGGTTGCAAATACTTTAAAACCCATTAACAAGCAGTTCATAAATATATAATACATACATAGAAATGATACTTATCTTACTTTGTGTTTTCCATCAATCAGCATTAAATCTGTCATATTAATATATTTGTAGTTATATGTAACTACTTATTATAAATTAAATGACCAAGATGAATTACATGACTAAAAAGTATTCAATTGATGGTTATTAATGCATTTACAACTCTATCAATTATAATTAATAATCTAATTTATAAATTATTTATAAATCCTTTATAAGGGTAGTCTTATTTTAAAGTGGTACCTATTAAAGCAACCATGAGCACTAAATATATATTTAAATATGATTGAAAATCTCCTGATATGAGCTTTTATTGGAACAGATTAAGGCTATCGGACAGAGCGAGCTGAACTCCAGTAATCCTGAAGAGGTCCTGCAGCTCGCCGCCCAGAAGAGAAAGAAGAAATTCCTACAGGCCATGGCCAAACTCTACTTCTGAAGCAAACTCCCACTTACAAAATTAATATGTACATTTTTTATTTTTTTGTTTAAAACCCCAAAATAAATACATTCAGTAACTTTTTAGTATTTTTTTTCTGCACAATTCCTTTACAAAACACACACACACATATATATATATATATATTTACAAACTAGACATATATAAAAAGCTCTATAATCAAACTCTATCCACATTCACAATTATTACTATTACTTTAAAAACAAACAAACAAAAAAAAGCTACAATCAGGGATTGCTGAAATAGCACCGCACTTAAACTTACTAAAGGTCAAAAAGCAATGAAAAACTGCCTCACGCAATTTCTAATCATGGCTTCAGGAACACTCAATCATAAATATGTCATTTTTTAAAAGATTTAGGAAGCTTGAAACAGGCCGATTCTGTACAAATTCATCAAATACTGTACACACTTCACAAAACAAAACAAAAATCAAGTTTACAGGAGTTCCAATAGTACTGGAAATTAATTATGTAATAATTAATTTAATGGTCATTGTAAGACACTGTGAATTTGGTCCTTTTTAAAGTACAATTACAGGCCATTATTATAGTTAAAAAAATAAAATAAAACGAAATAAACAGTATTGCACGTGTGAATATTCATGGCTGCAAAGGACTCTTTAGACTTGAAATCATAAAACATTTTGGCCATTAAAATGTAGTAAAAAAAGTACTTGTTTTGTACTAATTTTTGTTTTAGAACATTAAACACGATAGTGATTAAGATCAGGTATTGCTTTACTTAAAATAATGCTGCATCTTGTCATGTTTTATTTTACCACTTATTGAACCAAATAATTAAAATCCAAGACCCTGTTTACACCCAGCGGACTAAAGCCACGATGCAATAATGGTCAGGAGACATCAGCAGCCGGAGTCCAAGAGAGCACAACTGGTTGGCCACGCTCTCTCCTTACATCACACATCACTTCCAAGTTAATGTTAGTCAGCACTGGCATCTGTGAGCTGATGTATCAGAACCGAGTCGCTGCGCTTTCCTCCGAGCGTTAGTGCTGTGATGCTTCTCGGTAATGCCGCATATGCTGATTTTAAAACTCCTGGTTTGCAGGGGTTGCAGCTGATTGGGTGGGATAATTGGTGTTGCTAAGCACATTTGCATATTCCATCTGAAAGAGCAATCAATCCAATGACGAATTTTGTTTAACAGTGAATAACTGGAGAATTAATTAAGTCTATCAAGTGTAAACGCATTTGGTTAAAAATTTTTGATTTGGTTTCAAGTTACATGATGTGACCAGGTGTAAAAGTGTTTCAGTTTCTAGAAGTGATCTGGGTAATAAAAAGATAATAAAAAAGTGAAGGAAAAATAAAAATAAAATAAAAAAACCCTGAGGATTTGCTTTGTCTTTTATCTTCAGCAAATCAGCGCAGTTTCTGACTTTAGATTTAAGTTTAAAGTGTGAACTGCAATTCAGTTCATAGGTTAATTTTTCCTACTCTGGTTTAACAGTATGTTTGTCTCCCAAACTGACTATTTTTAATTTCTTTTACATGTTTGACATGTTAAAATAGCTTTTAGCTCTGGTTGAAGGCAGGCGGTGGTCCAGGCTCCCTCAGTCAGTTCGTGCTGGTTTTCTCTGCACTGCTGGGTGGTGTTGGTGGAAAGATGCCATTCGTGGGAAGAGTGGATTTCTGCTGAGCTTCACGCTGATAAAAAAATACAGAAAACAAGAGCGAGAGAAAATTAGAACAACTGGCTTAAAACAATGTGTGCTGAAAAAGTGACAAATAAACAAGTATACCAAAACATTTTGACCTGTAAATATAATAAATGACGTTAATACAATAGTAGGCTTTTCCAGGAGATTTTTTTTAACTGTGCTCTCTCGGGGCTCCGGCAGCTGATGGCAAGCTGCATGACCGGGATTCAAACCAGTGATCTCCCAATCATAGTGATCATAGTGGCAGCAGCTCCTTAGTCTGCTGGACTATTCAAAGCCCTCAACAGCCTTTCCTGATAACCTGAGCAACCTCATCACTGCTAATGATGCTGAAATAAGAGCGACTGCAAACATGGAGATATCAGAACAACAAATTCAAGACCTCCTCTGATCATTTATTGTTCATTAAAGCAAAGAAACACAGAAAGAACTAAAACTAAAGAGAGCACAGTTTATTTTTTAACATTTCTATTAAACCCTGTTGAAGTACAGTGTGACTCACCAGCATGGACAGGTAGTCTGCGTGGGTCTGGATGTTGTGTCTGTCGTCGGAGGTCACTTTAGCGAAGTTTTTAAGCTTTGCACCTTCATAACCCATCATGGTCTCTACAAAGGGAGCCATCCAGTTCACACAGCCCTCCACCGCCTCCCACGTCAAACCTGGAGCAGGAAAAAAGCAAGGTCAGGTGTGGACAGAGGCTAAGAGCAGAGCTAAACTCGAGAATCCATTAAAATATATATTTTTTAAAAACTGTAAAATTTGGTTTGGTGAAATGGTACACAATTTCTGATACAGGCAAACCTTTATTGTATATGTTATATATTAAATATTATATATTCAATCATTTCCTTTAATGAGATTTTAGTTGTTTTGTAGATTTTATTAGGTTAAAATACAAAGATACAAATATATATTTTAGAAATGTACACTAATTTGATCAGGAATGGCCATTTTTCACACACATGACCATATTCCCCATATATAGCAGCAGAGTTTTGGTTTAGGTCACTACTGCAGGGCTGTCAATAACATGTCTAGAAGAGCCTGTTATTACAGATGTACTACGTGCCCAAGTCAGCTAAGGAAGAGCTTGATGATCAGCTGGTATTGTTGAACCAAAGGTGTTAGATAAAACAGGAAGGGAAACTGCTGAGCTCTGCAGCACTGTGCAGAAAAACATACCAGTGCATCTACAAAAAATTAGATTATCATTGAAAAGTTATTTTACGTCAGTAATTCAGTTCAAATTGTGATATATTTTAAGAGTTTATTTCCTTTATTGTTGATGATTATGGCTTACAACCAATAAAAACCCAAAAACAGTGTCTCAGAGCCAAGTCCTGCTGGAAAATGAAATCTCAAATGAATGAAACCATGAGACATGTCATCTGCTGGTGTTGATCCACTGTGTTTTATTATCAAGTTTTGTTTTTCCACAAAATCTTCATATCTTACAGCTTCCCTCTGAGAACAACTTTTATGGAGATGCAGATTTCATTTTTCAGCAGGACTTGGCACTCTGCCCACACTACCAAAAGCACCAATTGGTCTTATTATATAATATTCAAGTTTTTATTGGCTGTAATCCATAATCAATAATAAACAATAAAAGAAGTGAACGCTTAAAATAGATCCCTCTGTGTGTAATACATCTATAATACATCTAATATATGAGTTGTACATTTTGAACTGAATTACTGAAATAAAGTAATTATAATGATTTTCATTTTATAGATTTTTTAGATGCGCTAGTATGTTGGGTATGTTCAGATTTAAATTGTAGGTGAATTTAAAGATGTTTAAAGATTACAAGGTTAGACTTAAGATCATGTAAATGTAAAACACGTAAGTAGTTCTTACCTGATACTTTCTGTACGACGTCAAATGAAATGAAATGGCAAAAGGCAGCTGCAGCCAGAGTTCCGTATTTAAAATCCAGTGAGTGGATATCGAGGATGCACAAATCTAAAAGCTAAAAGAAAAACAACAGATTTACAGAACTGTAAATAAATGTATATAAAATTTATTTACAGATAATAACATTGTCATCAAAGATAAGCCTTCATACCTGTGTGATCTGTATGTAGGTTTCTTGTGAAAACTGTGGCACCAGCAGATTATTGAAGTCATAAACTGAGGCCATCTGAATATAAAGCTTCATCCACGAAACAACCGTTTCAGGACAGAGGTCCCAATTTAATGCCTGGAAAAGTGAACATGTATAACGTTCTTATCAGTACATTTGTATAAATGTAAACTGCATTACAATAACTTTAAGCTGATATATCATATGTACTATTAAGGCTTATATAATCTAAGAGAGGGGACCCATCCTCCTTTGGTCAGACAATGTATAAAATTAATGTAATAAAAAATTCATGTTAAAAAAGACATTATACATCCACACGGGTCTAATATATTCAGCAGGGTTCATACACGCTTTAACCAATAGGTTTCCATGATTTTTCCATTCCATGATTTTAAGGCAAATTTTCATGACCAAACGATTTTTAAAACATCAGTGCAGACATGGACAATAAAACCTACAAAAATCTACTAAAACTACAATTAAAATTGATTATAGTAGGTCTAAAATGAATCAGATGTTGACACACAATTTTTAATACTAAAATGTGTGTCAGATGCTGAGAGCTCCATTGTGTCAGAGCTTAAATGACTGAATTAACTCTGAGCTGAAGTATTCATATTATTAGACCAAATTTCCACGACTTTTCCAAAACTTTCTGGGTATTTTTATTTCTCCAAAACTTATCCAGGCCTGGAAACTGCTATTTTCATGTTAATTCCATGACCCTGCTTATGGTAAATATATATACCAGCAGTGGAAGCAGTTAAAAAATACCTAGTTAGAGTTAAACCAGGGATGGGCAACTTCCATGATGGAGAGGGCCACATTTTTTTCAGCATGACCATTGGAGGGCCACATGACCTCGCACTTCAAATAATTGAATATGAAAAACGCTACAAATGATTTTCAATAAGAACAAATTTTATATGAATTTATATCTGTATGTTTACAGCACCAACATTTATCAACAACTATTTTCTGCATATTAATGCATTTTAATACGGCAAAAGACAAACCGTTTGCTTAAAAAAAGTGCAAAAAGGAAGTCCTTCATATCAAAGAACAAAAAGTTTGCTTAAAAAAATGATTGCAAATACAGTAGTTCCTCTGTGTAAAATAAGTTCATTATAACAAGTCCTTCATAAGCAACAAGGACAAAACATTTGCTTATAAAAGTGCAAAAGGCATTTGAACTCATTTATAACAAAGAACAAAAAAGATTTAAAAACTGATTGCAAATAGCTCATTCAATAATAGCAGAAAACTAGACCACAGAGGCCCAACATTTATTGAAGCTAATGAGAGAGCTGTGGTTTGGCCTGCTGGCTCACAATGGACTGGATGTCAATGTCAATTTTCGTGGTTGTTTGGTCAAAAGTAGAATTACGTTTTTTTTTTTAATTATGAAATTATTTTTGATCTATTCGCGGGCCGCACTGAGTGATGACGAGGGCCGTGTGCAGCCCCCGGGCCGCCAGTTGCCCATCCCTGAGTTAAACATATAAACTTTTATGTAATCGGTAGTGAAGAGTGAGAAACTAATCTGAAAGATGATGGTGGTTTATACGTACTTTTAACATAATAAGCTCCATCTGTAGAATCTCGTCTTCTAGGCACGCTCCATCAGTAACATAGGCCAACTCTGTGATTTTAGGTGGATATATTTCCTAAAGAAAAAACAGAACAATTAAAACCTCTCCTTCCTTTTTAAACAGCGAAACAGAAAATGAATAATTTTTGAGGTAAAGTTTACATTTACTAAAGCAGTACCAATACATAATAAAGTTTAAATTTAATAAAATTATGTTTATGTCTCCAGACATGGACTGAAAAGGGCTTTACCTCGATTTTAGAAGCAATAAAGAGAGCCGTGATGCCGATGAGCTGCAGACGCTCCTTTTCCACGTCGTCTTGGGTGAACATGAACCGGTCAAAGAAGTCTTGTGCCAGGTAGAACGTCTGTCTGTGAAGTACATACGCCTCGCACACCTAGAAATGGAAATTAACAAAATTTCTCGGTTTTAATTTGATGCGTAATGGTTTGTTAATGATGATGAGAAAGATTGTAAGTCTTTATTCAGAGAGTTATTCATCATATAATACAATAACTATCAACTATCATATTTTCAACAAAATAGCGACTGGAAAATAAACTGGAAAATTAAAGAAAAAGAAAAAAATATTTTAAAACTATATATAAAAAAGTATGAAAATGTGACTTGTAGTTCTTTAAGTGCAATGATGATAAGATGCTCATTATATATTATCTATAGCAGCCTAATAGATTCCATGCCTGTGTGCCGTTACGTAATGCATTTATCTTAATATTTGTACATAAGATGCATAACATAAGTAAGGTGTAAAAGTGTAAAGCGAGCAAACTAAAAGGTGCATGTACTGTACCTCCATCAGCCAGTCCAGTAGAACCGCTCTCATCTTGGGCTGGAGTCTGGGATGTCTCTCCAGGCAGCTTTTACCGTGCTTATACTTCGTCTCTTTACTCAGCATCTTCACCCACACGTCCTCCGAACCGCCCCAACTGTTAAAAAGAAAAAGCAGGGTAACATTAAAATCAAGAAATCAAGAACAGGAAAAAAAGTTCCATTTTGGTCTCATCCGACCACAGCAACATGATTTTTTATTTTTTTAACAACAGATTTCTTCTCGCCACTCTTCTTCCAGTTTTGTGGCGTGCACGACTTATAGCTTTCCTGTGGACAGATTCTCCTGATCCACCTGAGCTGTGGATCTCTACAGCTCCTCCAGAGTGATCATTGGCCACTTGGCTGCTTTTCTAAATGGTTGGATCATGGCCTACCATGTCTTGGTAGGTTTGCAGTTAATTGGCAGATATTTGTTTAAAACATGTATTATTTTTGTTCCACTTCACCAAATATGTGCTAATTTGTGTTGGTCTACCACTTAAAATCTAAATAAATACATTTAGGTTTGTGGTTGTAATGTGACAAAATGTGAAAAAAGTTCAAGGGGTATAAATACTTAAATGGTCAAAAGCGAAAGTGAAGTGTTAAAATAACTGACCTGAGTACAGGCAGAGGAGACGGCCGAGAGCACTGTGATAAGTCTGGCTGCTCGAATGCCTCCTGCAGCCCCTCCATGGGGGTTTCAACGAGACCCTCAGCTCTACAGGACCCCTCATGAATCTTCAGACTCTAAAATAGTGGTGATATAAAAACAACGGTCAAAACAAAGCTACAAATTAAACACAATAAATGACTGATTGTAATAAAGGTGTTATACTGCTATTCTACTCGAAGCTTACCTGGGTTTCACCATTTCGCCTCTTAGTCAGTGCTTTCTTCCTGCTGCATTGCTGTAAACAGAGAAACAAGTTTAGGCCAATTCCTGCAACACAGTATGACGGAGAAATGCAATATATTGCAGAAACTGCAGGATTTACAAACCTCTTTCTTCAGTTTGGATATCTTCTCTGCATGCGTTGTTTTGTTGTCAATTTTAGCTTGAAGCCGTCCACTAAAACAAAGCCAAATACGTGTCAACTCCAGCATTGGCTTACAGATAAATACAGATTTTTTGCCTCAAATCACACAAGTAATATAAGTCTACAGTAACTCTATAGTTTTTACTTGAGAACTCACATTTCAGTTATTTCCTATGATTTATTTTCATTAGTAATAATATAAAATATACAGGTTTATAAATCTATTCTGCCTAGACATAATATCAAGAACATATATTTTTCATATAATGGCAAGCCAGATGTTACTATTGATTTAAACTGTTTTTCAGGCTCTTTGTATATGTATAATTATATTTGTACTAGCCAAAACTCCACATGCAGATATCCACAATTACTTTTTGCAAGTAGAAATTGCAATTCTAGAATTCTAGATATCTCCACTATAATTCACAACACTGTACTTTTGTAGTTTGCATTACTTTTTTTCATTTTTCTTCTCTGCATTGATAGATACACAGAAACAGGAAAAGAACACTTCCATATAACGTTAAATTAATAAAACATATTGCATGTCAAACTTACAATAAAAATATGTGGTCCTAGTAAAGAGATATGTTATTACTACTAGTAAATATGTTATAGCTGATCTCTGAAAGAGTAAAAAAAAATGCATTGCTAAAATTTTGTTTGGTAATTGTGTTTGGATTAGTACCACTGAGGTTCTTTTGTTTAGGATACAACTAAAAGTAAAATACTTGCACACAATTTAACACAGTAAAGTTATTATTTTTGTTTCTTACCTTCTTCTGGCCATTATACAGTTTTTGCAGTGTTCTGTAATGTAAAAAAGTATGCACTGCTGTCTGTAGAGGAAGAAAAACAGATATTAGCTGATAATATATGTAGTTATATTAGTTAGCTGATATTATCTTTAACCTAGTTGTTTACAGTGAGTTATTTAGATTAGCTAATAGCTAGATTATGTTAACGTTAGCTGCAGAGTTCAGGTGAAAACAATAGCGAGCACATACTGTATATAATCATATTCTGTCGTAATAACGACTATAATGGCTCAAATACTTATTCTGTACCGTGTAGAAGAGTTAATATAATGTTTTACGCATGTTTAGAACAGTTTATAAACGATATCGAAGTAGTTTATCCGCAATTTCGGAAGAACGTACGCGCCAAAATAGACCCGGGCGAATTACAAATAAGCGGCGGCAATGTCTGCAAACTCGAGCTGTTTTAAAGTAAAACTGCATTAAACTGATATTTAACGCACATATATCAAATAATAAGCAGGTCATCTGCAATTTAACGGGAGAGGAGCGTTAAAATTACCTGTGAAATGTGTAAAAATGTTTGCAGAAGTCTGTGATCTTATCTTGTTGTTTTAGTTAGCTTAGCTAGCTTCATATTGTCCCTCCAAAACCTTATACAGTAACCTAGTTAGCTTAGCTAACTAGTTAATCCGGTTATTATTAAGTTGGAAAAAGTAGCTTAACTCTTTTACACGCTCTTAAACTGAGTAATCGAGTAGTTTTTACAGTTTATAGATAGTAAAATATCCAGATAAAGCAGGTTTGACCCTCTGCACCCCCAGCAAGTTAACCTACCTAAAGCTCAGCTAGCTCAGCTAACGCTAACTAACTACAGCCAGCAACAGGCAGAAAATGCAAAAATACACCCTAGCTATCAACATCAGGCAGTTATAGGATTAAAACATGCAAAAACACACTAGAATCAGCTATAATATTGAATTAATAATGTTAAACAGAAGTGCGGAGCGTCCTGATCCTACCTGAGGCGGAGACCGAAATGAATGACTGGCGCCGGCGCCAACTTCTTTATACCGGGAGAAACAGCTCGGCCTCCAGTGCGCATGTGTGACCCGCTCTCCAGAACACGTCGCTTTTAAGCGTCTTTAAGAGTCGTAAAATAAATTGCGTGTAATAAATACAGCGCTTTAAGCTTTATCTAACCCTTATTAGTACTGTTTTAACCTTATTTATTAATCTTAGGACGTTTAAAGCAGGACAGTATTTGTGGCTGCAGGCTCTACAGTAACGCGATCAGTGAAACTAACATTTACGCGTTTATTCGCTTTTCTTTATTTCCCGCTACGATAAAAAACGTAAAAACACGACTATCCAGGCTTATGTAACCCGTAAATGTGTTGGTTAGCTTTAACAGTCAAGCAATTCTCTCATTTTCCGCATTATCTGTAACTTCCCGCGGCATTTTCCTTCCTTAGTAGGCGGGGCTTCCCTAATGGGAGGGGCTTACTCAGTGGCAGGACTCCCGCCGTCCAATGGAAGAGCCGGCCTGCTGAGGCCACGTGCGTTTCGCTCAGGATGTAAACAAATGAGACAGAAAAGAAAGAGAAAAAGGTGTTTAGATAGATAGATAGATAGATAGATAGATAGATAGATAGATAGACACACAGGCATAGTAGCAGACGCTTAGCTCTTTTAAACTGAGTAATTAAGCAGGTTTTACTTTTTAAAGGTTTTAAAATATCCACATTAACAATCAACAGCAGGCAATTAAAGCTTTAAAGCTACTGCAAAATCAATATTTATATGATTGAAACACGCAAAAACACACTATAATCCTATAATATAATATTTAATTAAGCGCATTAACCTTTATCTAACCTTTATAACTACTGTTTTACCTCATCTAGCTATCTAAATAATAGAATAGCAGGACTTTTAAAGCGTAAAAACACGAATATCCAGGCGAATATCCAATGTGTAACCCGTATACGTGTTGCTTAGCTTCAACTTCCCCGCAATTCTCTCATTTTCCGCGTTATCTGTAACTTTCCGCGGTTTTTTTTACCCTCAGTGGGAGGGGCTTCCGCATTGGGAGGGGCTTCCTCAGTGTGAGGACTCCCGCCGACCAATAGAAGAGCCGGGTTGCTGAGGCCACGTGCGTTTCGCTCGGAATGTAAACAAATGAGTCAGAACAGTAAGAGAAAGAGGTTTTGTCTAAAGCATTGATTCTCAACTGGCCTGTAAAAAAATAAATATATTAAAAATATATGTAAATAATGATTAATGCTCATCTGATTTTGTTCCCGTTTTTTATATTGGGGGAAAAAAGAAACAGAGATAGTTTTATGTGTACTCTGATTGCAGGGAAATGCAGAAATGAAGAAATATCTAATTTAGTGGCCTTATTTATTTTGTGCAGATTTGATATTAAACAAAGTAACTTTTATACATGTAGTTGTCTTTTTTTTAATTGATCTGCATGTATATATGTATATATAAAATACTTTTGAAGAAGTTAAAAGTAAAAACTCAAGTCTCAAGTAAACTCAAGTAAAAGTGTAGTTTTAAAAGTACAAGTAAAAGTAATGTAGCGGGGGAAATAGAAGTTATTTTTGCCCCCAAAAAATACATGGTATGATGAAATGATATCATGTAAAAGCAAGTACTCTGTCTTTCACAACTTAACACCTCAGCACAACAGCAGCAAAGACATCTCACAGTCCCCACCTCCTCCACCACAAACATTCACACCTCTGACCACCAGCAGTGCTGATATAATATGTTAAATAGCTGCCTCCACCCCTAATTACAGAGCTTTCAACATAACTTATGCCAATATACATTTCTAACCAGGCGAAGAAGCAAATGAGGAACGTTAATTGAATACACTACTTCTTTCTTGATGTAGAACCTCAGCTGATGAACAGTCTGGTCTCTGTCATTGTATTTTGAGCTTCATCATGCTCCACATATTTTCAGTGAGAGGTCTGGAGGTCTGGAGGGGCTAGTCTAGTATAGAATGATGTATTGTACTTTTCCCATCATTACGATAGCAAAGCAATAGATCACTAAAACAGGTCCCATGGAAACAGACAGTCAAGAAAAGAAGACAGGAAAAGAAAGGACCAAGAAACAAGACAAACATGGGCTAAGGTGTAACAGGTATTTAAAAAGGAAACTTTTTTATTTACTTTGCAATAGAAAATTCTACGTCTAGAATGTCTAATTCTAAGGGTGTATTCAGATGTTTGGGTAAATGTGGGTGGATGAGTAGCAGTCTTATAAGCACAGAAAAGCCTCCGCCTCATACTCAGATAGTGCTGAGTGTGCAGGGGCATGAATCTGTGTGCAAAACACTGAACGTATTTCCCGGACTGGAGGATGGGAATCCCCTTTATAAACACTCTTTCTGACATAAGCAGTTTCAAATGCAAATCAGCTCCTGCTGGTTATGAACTCATAAACTCAGGAACTCATGTCAAATCATACAGTCATCTCTTCAAACTGTTGTTTTAAAAAATATTTATAATATAGACATTTGACCTTAATCTTATTCATTCGGAAATATGGAGTTAAGTTAACTAAACACATAAAACAGAGTAAATACTAATTTGTTAAATGTTAGTAATAGATATTTTATCTAATCTATCTAATCACCAAAAACTATAAATATACTAATAAAAATATAATAATATTTTAATAATAAAAATATATTATCAATCCTTTTATTCTACTTTTCATCATGATTTAACTAAATAGCGAAGGGAAGGTAGGAAACCTTTGCTGATAAGGCTACACACTTTTCAATTTTTTGATTGTTTCAAACTAAATTTGAACATAGAAAATTGGATATAAAACTAAATTATTTCATTTTTTTCATTTATTTTGGTGAAGAATTAACTCTTAATATTTTCCCATCTTTTCATCTGGTAACAAAAACCAAATGGTATAATGCAACTTACATTTGTTACACAAGTATTACAACAAGGAGATTTTATTGTCATTCGCATCACATGTGGTACATGAGGTGGAACGAAATTGTGATCTCACGATCCAGTTTTACACCCAAAGAGCTGTTATTAATAGATATATAGATAAAAAAAAAGAATACAATAAAAGAAATAGAATATACAAAATAGATAGATAAATATCCCAAGAATAAAAAAAATAAATAGAGAGTAGAAGGTTCAGCAACATGAAGTCCAGAGTGCAAGTGTGCTATAGCAGCATGATAATGTGAATTAGAGCAGTGGAGATAAAGTGTCTCAGTGCAAGTAAAGTGACCATGTTTGTAAACAGTAAACAGTAATTTGTCCTTGGTGTCAGTGCAGTGTGTTTGTTAAGTGGAGTTTAAGAGTCTTACAGCTTCCGGAATGAAGCTGTTTCTGAGTCTTGTTGTTTTGCACTTAATGCTCCGCAGCCTCCGTCCTGAGGGAAGCGGGACAAAAAGTGCATGTGCTGGATGGGTGGGATCCTTCCTGATGCAGGTGGCCCTTTTCCTGCACCTGGAGGTGTAAATGTCTGTGGTGCTGGGGAAGCTAACTCCAACAATCCTCTGTGCAGCCTTCACCACCCTCTGCAGAGCTTTCCTGTCTGCAGCAGAGCAGCTTCCATGCCACACATTGATGCTGGAGCACACGACGCTCTCCACCACACATCTGTAGAAGGAGGTGAGGACTGCGCTCCCGAGTCCAGCTCGTCTCAGCCTCCTGAGGAAGTAGAGCCGCTGATGTGCCTTCCTGACCAGAGTGGAAGTGTAAAAATGTAAATGTAAAAATCAGAAAACTGAGACAAGATTCTTTTTTTTTCATTTTTTATTCTAATTTTGCAATTCATTCTAATTGTGAGGTTCAGAAAAAAAAAAAAAAATAAAAATAAAAAAATTGGAAAAATGAATGAAAACCCATTTCTTCTATACTACCGTCAGTTTTCAATTGTCAGACAATTGAATTGATGAGTGTTACACTGACCAATGACATTTCTAACTGACCAATGAAACTACTTAAACAGAATGAGGAAATGAGAAATACAGAGGAGAACAGGGAAACTTCTGACTGTCTGTCTGTCTGTTATTGTCTATTCTTCCTGGTGGATAGTTAATGTTATTTCTCATAGCAAAAACACAGTACAGTAATAAAGGAGAGCTGTTTATAGGACCCAGGAGGTGAACTGGACTGATTAGGGTTTCATTTTCGGAAAAGACAGATCCTAAGGTAGATATGATCTCCCTACACCTGACCTGACCTATCACTGTATCTGTAGTTCTATCAGTGTGTGTGTGTGTGTGTGTGTGTGTGTGTGTACAGGTCATATGTTCTGAGGCTAGTGCTAATGTTTAAATTCCTGCTGTACGTCTGTAAGCATCAGGTTTCTTTATACCAGTTAAAAACAATAATCCGTCTTGGCTAATGGTACAATTTTATATTATTTACAACTCAAATACTATTTTTTATTATCATACAGACAGAAGAACACTTTATTGTTTGCTATTATACCACAGCTAGTTCTGACCCTGCAATGTGATTGGCTGAAAGGCGTTCTTTGAGTGCCGTTATCAGCCGGTAATGCACCAAATGTTACCAAAGCTCTCTCTCCATGTTGTATTTCTCCGCCACATACAGGTAACCTAGCAATGATGCAGCGCTTACAAACCAAACAGCACAGCTACAAACAAACAGAGCAACAATGGAACTATTTTAACTAGCTGAGTTTTTATAACCAAACAGATCCTATTTTCTCCTCCTCTTTAACTCTTTAAAATCTTTCAATAAACAGTGATAATAATGGAACTGTAATATAATATAAGCAATAATACACTCGTACAGGTTCGTGCTATAACGTGTAATATCGGCACTGCTGTGCTGATCTACATCTGCACCACAGCAGTGCCAATATTACACGTTATAGCACGAACCTGTACGAGTGTATTATTGCTTATGTAACTGTTTACTAGTACTGTTCATTGTTTACTAGTATTGTTTATTGTTTACTAGTATTGCTTATTGTTTGCTAGTATTATTTATTGTTTGCCAGTAACTGTTTACTAGTAACTATTCACGAGTACTGTGTACTGTTTACCATTACTGTTTTTGTTTACTAGTAACCGTTCACTGATAAATGTTTACTAGCACTGTTTATTGTTTATTTGTTTACTAGTAACTGTGCACTAGTACTGTTTAGTAGTTAGCTGTTATACATTCCACAGTGTTGTTTTCACAGTGAGGAGAAAAAACGTGTTCCTTATTTTTTATTTGCAGAAGTTGGCAATGCCTGAACTTCTCAACAGGGATTATGTGTGTATGCTTTTACATGTATTTATACATCTCTAAACTGTCTACTGTCTAAAACTGTCCTTTCTGTTTGTTATCTTACCACAAAAGTGTGAATGTGCATGCGTTATTATTGTTATACACTCTCTCATCTTATAAATGTAATAAAAAGTAAAAAAAATATGAAAAAGTTATTTTTTTGAGTGCTTAAAGTCACAGTTATATGATTTATATATTTAATAATGACTCAGGTTAGAAGGAGAAAAGCTGGTGTTCACAATAATTTAACTGATATAATTCTGTATATCTGCTTTAGTTTGGGTGTGAATGAAAGGAGGCTGCAGTCTTCCTGAAGCAGACGGGAGGTGGATCTTTCTCTCTCAGTCACGATGTTCACTACTGCTGCTGTAGGAGTGCGAGGACTCGTCTCAGGCTGGTGAAGAATGGAGGTCTTCAGGACTGTGGTGGTCCTTCAAGCTCTCGTCTGCTGTGAAGGTCTGTGGACTTTTTTTGGGGGGGGTTTAGTTATTATTTTATTTATTTTACAGTTTTTGTGTCAGTAACTGTAAGCTAAAATAACACATTTACCACAATGTTCATAATTATTCTTATACTGATGCAGTTTAACTCTTCGCTTTTAAACTTCTTTATTTTTAATCTGCTTTGAAAACTAAAATTTGGACTAGACACTGTTGAAATCATAATGCATTTATATTTGGCATTTAACCAGAATAACTTTAAAAAATTGCTTTATTTTCTTTAAACAATACCATCGTTTTCCTTTTTCTCTTATGTTACTCAGTATCTAAGCCTAGTTAGTAGAAATGCTCATTTACACATGAAACACCATGTATTCATGCTGTATAAATACATATAAATGTTTTATTAATGTGTGTTTTTAAAAATATGATAATAGTTAAGTAGCTATTTGGGTTTTATCAGGTATTATACTTTAGAATTTGACAAAAATTACTTTTAAAAAGTTTCAGTTTTATCGATATTGGAACTATACATTATTTATAGTTATGTATTTAATAAAAAAACATAATAGAACAGAATAGAACAGAAATAATAGATAGATTCTATTTATTGTTATTGCAAGTTACATACAATGAAATTCGGGAGCATACCCTAAGACAATACTCAATATATACATATATAAATAATAATTTTTGTAAATAATTAAATAATCCCTTTTTTTACTTTTATTTTTTAACTTTTAGTGTAAATGAATTACGAGAAATTCCATTTCCAGACATTAAACCGTGTACTCACAGTGTCTAAAGCAGTATTTAAAAAAATAAAGCAGTAAAACACCACAAACATGTTTTTAATGTTAATCCAGAAACTACCGTTATGATTTAGTACAAATTTGGTTTGACATACATTGTAGAGTCCCACAGGGTTCTATTTAAAGGCCTATTTTAAGGTTAAATATGATGTTAAATTTATTTGCTATGAGAGTTATGACCTAAATTTTGGGTTAACTGTAGTTCTGTTAGTGTTTTTTCGATTTTACCATATTCAAAAACCTCTGGCATATAATCAAGAGGAAGATGGATGATCACAAACCATCAAACCACCAAACTGAACTGCTTGAATTCTTATCCAAAAGCAGTGTGTAAGACTGGTGGAGGAGAACATGATGCCAAAATGCCTGAAAAAAAAACTGTGATTAAAAACCAACCAGGATTATTCCACCAAATATTGATTATTTCTGAACTCTTAAAACTTTATGAATATGAACTTGTTTTCTTTGCATTATTTGAGGTCTGAAAGCTCTGCATCTTTTTTGTTATTTCAGACATTTCTCATTTTCTGTAAATAAATGCTCTAAATGAGAATATTTTTATTTGTAATTTTTGAGAAATGTTGTCTGTAGTTACAAAATTCATAGAATTCATAAAGGGTTAAGCATGTGGTCAGTGGTGTGTAATAGGCTGTAGTGAAACAGTGTGATGTGTGATGTGGTTACAGCCTGAGGCCTTGTTTCCTTTCGTTTCATTTCGTCCAGTAGCCATTGCCCCATAAACACCCTGAGCTGAGACTCTGATTTATCGGGTATTGTTTTATTAGAATTGATTAGCAATATTTGATTGTGTAAATCTTTGTCTTATTTAATTTTTCAGCACTTCAGAATTTCACCACCCTAAAGCCCACAGACCGTGAGGAGCGTGGGGAAGAGAGTGAGTTATATATATTTTTATTTTTATTTTTTTATTATTGATTTATTATTGATTTCCGTTGCTGGTATTAGAGCTGCCATGCCGTGAGTTTTATTGTCTGTTCTTTCTCTCTTTTTTTGTAAGTGTTGTTCTCTGAGTGAAGTGAGTGATGTGACAGGATGTGGCTGTGATGTTGTGGTGCGTTGCACTCTTTCAGGAGTTGGTGCAGGTGCAGGCGCACTTCCACTGTAACCTTTTTCTTGTTTGACAGAAGCAGAATATGTGAGCGTAGGCCCTGCAGAGCTCAGTCTACTGTTCCTCTGCTCAACAATTGTAGGTAGATTAGTCCGATAGTGACTTCAGAAGGTGCAGTTTCAATAATAGTGCTGAACTTTGATAAACATGTTAAGAGTGAAACTGAAATTTGGCGTATACTGTAGAAATGTAACATCATCATTGTGCAAAAACAGTGACTGGAAATCAACATTCCATTACTAATTGAATTTAATGTATATTATAGTATATTATTAGTATTATATAATAGTATTATATCTATAGTGCTCTGAACAGCTGGATTTAGGTCGTGTCGGTGTATCACAGTGTAAATGAGAGTTTGTCTGTTTAAATTGTGTAATAAACTAAAAATCCATTTGTTTAAAATACTTGTTTTTCATTGGACGGCAATGATATGGTTGATATCGCTCTTGTACGTGAGATATTTAGATAAAAGAGTTATCTAATCATGAAGCTGGTAATCAGTATAATGTGCAAAAGTCTGTACAAATGTAATGCTATCATGGTCAGTGTCACAAGTTGCATATTGATATATTTAATAATTTATTACGAATTATACCACAGTTACTGTAGTTCCCACCTTGCAATGTGATTGGCTGAAAGGTGTTCTATGAGTGCCGTTATCAGCTGTTAACGCACTGTAACTAACCGAAGCTCTCCATGTATTACTCCATTACTCCGCACCACATACAGGTAACCTAGCAACGATGCAGCGCTTACAAACCAAACAGTGCAGCTACAAACAAACAGAGCAGCAATGGAACTACTGTATTTTAACTGGCAGAGTTTAGTGTTTATATCCATTTTTAGATACTGGACTTACTTAGATACTGGACTTTTTAGATACTTTTTTGGACCTGAGACTTGAGATTACTAAAAAAAATACTTTTACAGATTTTCATTAGTCAGATTTTCAAATCTGTTTTCTGTCTGTAATGCACAGAAAATTAGACTCTAATATTCTGCTGTGCAAATATAGCAAATAGCAAATAAGTCCAATTAACTAAAATATTTTATTAAAAAAAAAAAATATTGGACCTGGGAGAGAATGAGTGTACAACATCTGTAATATAAATCTTTTTTTTTAAGTTTTATTTCTATTGCATCTGTAAAAATAGTAATAGTAAATTTAGTACATTTTTTTCACACCCTTTAATACTTTAAACAGTTATGAGAGCGATGAATTGATGTAAAGTACGGTTTAATTGGTTTAAAATCCTGTTCTTTTGTTTTCTCCTCCAGTTCAGCTGTTCGTAACTCAGGGTTTCAGGCCATGCTCATGGACGATGACCTCTCCAGGCGAGAATGGGAGTTGGCCTGTGTTCAGGAAGCCTCTGCAGCCCCTCGCTGCTGCAGTGTGTGAGAGTCTGGGCTGTGGGAAAGTTTACCAGCTGATGGAGAAATCTGCAGACCCCAATTCAACCTGCCTCACAGGCTGCAGCGTCCGCAACAGCAGTGTGATCAGCTGCAGCCGTGCAGCTGCGGCAGACTGCAGCGTCGTATCTGAGGTCATCTGTGGTGAGAGAGCTGATGGGTTTCTTAAAGATGTTCTGCTCAGATTGAGCTGCTTTATTAATGGTGTTATAATGGTGGTGCATTATCTGTGAATTGTTTAAATGCTAAATAAACCCGAATTATCTGCTGCAGAAATAATATGCTTCCCTATTTTTGGGGAGCATTTTTTATTGTACATATTTTATTGACTAAATTGGCCTAAAAATATGTTTAAGTATCAGATAAATGGTGTTGTAATGGTGGTATATTATCTATGGATTGTTTAAATGCTAAATAAAGTGAATTATCTGTTTTTTTTGCAGACGCTCTGTACGTTACTCCGGGGTCCAGGCACTGCGTCTGGACCCTCCGGTCACCGAAGGCTGAACTGAGCGTTACTCTGAGTGAAGAGGCGGTGCAGAGATTACCCGCTGAGATCTGTCTGAGTCTGGGCTGTGGTAAAGCATTTCACCAGAAGACGATCAGAGCACCAGCTAACAGTACCTGTCTCACTGACTGCACCTACGACAGCTCCCGCCTGCGGAACTGCTCCTCTGTGATCAGCAGTAACTGTTTAGTGCTTTCAGAAATCATCTGCGGTGAGTTATATGACGATATATGGTGCAGTTTGGATAATCATTAATCATTAATCATTAGATATTTTAATGAAAATAATTTGTAGATATATTGATTAATTTTTTTTTTATATAGTAATAATCATCATCATCTATAATAATAGAGAAATATTTTGTGTCTGAAACAGTGAAACACTAAAACATATAACTGGTGGAAAGAATGATAATAGTAAATGGTAAAACACAGAGGGCTTCGGCCAATTGCGTATCACGCAGCTAGATTTAGGGGTGTAAGATAGCAGGGTGTAAGATAGCAATGAGCTTTGCGATGTGCCTTGTGAAGTGTGTAAGCCTGTAATGTGGAAAGGTAAAGAGATGAATTCAGTTTTGATTGGATTATGGAGTATCTGATTAGATCTGATTTTATATATATATATATATATATATATATATATATATATATATATATATATATATATATATATATATATATATATAAAGGCTGTTTTCTGATTGTAATGCCAAATGCATTTTAATGTTCATTGCATTGGAAGCATCTGTTTAAAATTTCAATTTTATAATTGATATTGATTGATCTTTTAATTTCACAAACCATCCTTGAATATGTTTTGGTTGTATGTGTTATAAATTACATAAAATTAGTAAAAACAAGCTCTTACCTTATTTTTTTTCTTAGCTCAATAGTGCTGCCATGTCCTAATGTCTGAGCTGCTGTTCTTTTCCAGTGCAGTGGGCGGGGCTTAGCTACTGTTCCAATGGCTTGTACATTTTTTATTGGCTGGTTCATGATCTGTTCTTGTGGACAACAGGTCTTAAATAGAGTTGTGTACAACCGAACATTTTAGAAACAAAAGAAAATAGATTGTGTTCATTGTTTCATATACATATTTGTATATATCTCTTCAGGTAACAGCCAGGTGCGGCTGGCTGGAGGAAGTTACCGCTGTGATGGGCGAGTGGAGCTGTGGCGGGAGGGGCAGTGGGGCACGGTGTGTGATGACGGATGGGATAAACAGGATGCTGATGTGGTTTGTGCTCAGCTGGGATGTGGAAGTTCTACCTCGGTCTTGGTGCAGGGCAGACCGTACGGTCAGGGTAAAGGACCGATACTACGGGACGAGCTGAACTGCACTGGAGAGGAGAGCAGTCTGTGGGAGTGTCCTGCAGTGATGGGCGACCACGACTGTGGACATAAAGAGGATGCTGGAGTGGTGTGTTCAGGTATGTTTCACTGTGGATGCTGATGATATATGACACAATTAGCTTTTTTTAAATAATTTGATCCCTGGTGATGCCACAGCCATCCATGTTTGTGAGCTCATGCTTTTACTTTTAGCAGTTTTCAAGAAGGAGATTCAGCTAGTCGGTGAATGTGGTGGAGATACAGGGGTTTCATGTCTAAATTGGAGCAGCCTGGTGTTCAATCTTCATTAATTGCACATTGCACCAGTAAGAGCAGAGTGTGAAGGTTCAATTAGCAGGGTAAGAGCACAGTTCTGCTCTAAATATTACAATGCACACAACATTATGGGGGACATACCAGAGTTCAAAAGAGGACAAATTGTTGGTGCACGTCTTGCTGGAGCATCTGTGACCAAGACAGCAAGTCTTTGTGATGCATCAAGAGCCACGGTATCCAGGGTAATGTCAGCATACCACCAAGAAGGACCAATCACATCCAACAGGATTAACTGTGGACACTGTAAGAGGAAGCTGTCTGAAAGGGATGTTGTATCCAAAAACAATAAAACCACGCAAGCAAAACAATCGATTGTCTAGGACCCCCCCCCCCCAACAACGAATGGTTATGAATTGAATTTACTCACCCAAGCATGGCCAATTGTGGTTTTGTGCACTCTTGGATTCTGATGGCAAGCATCATGACTTGCGATTTGAAAATTGAAAATTGCATTTTTATTCATGAAATCTCTTTATCTTGTCATACTTTGATTCCATATCTTATCTCTGTTTTAAATAGCTTAGTTATTTATAGTAAACTGTAATTTCTTCACTTTTCTGACACTTTTTCTGCACTTTTTACTAAAGAATACACTTTAAGACTGACCGGAGGACGGGATCGGTGCTCAGGGAGAGTGGAGGTGTATCGTGAGGGAGCGTGGGGGACGGTGTGCGATGACCTCTGGGATAAAGATAGTGCAGCGTTGGCCTGTTCCATGTTGAACTGTGGGGATGCAGGACATTTCACAGGTCTTAAAGAGACATTTACTCACATTAATGGAACACTCTGGTATTACAGCTGTTCAAAGACTGATACAATCCTGTGGAACTGTGAAGAGAGGCAGATCCCTGCAGCCAGCCATATATGTGATAATAAAGCTGCAGGAGTGATTTGTGCAAGTAAGTTCAGTTTTATTTCATTGAGAATTATTTAAATTGGCTGAATTCTGACAGCAATACTTGAATAGTCACTTGTAATGGTTATAACTATGTTGTACTTTTTATAACTAAATTCACTATTTCAATAATATTAACAATATTGATACTAAAATATTTTTTTTTCTTGTAGAATCTATTGAATTCTTAGTACCCTCCACCACAAAGGCAACAACACCTGTATTAACAACAGGTAAGTATTGGTTCAATTATATTCTGGAATAGGACCTAAAATGTATTAAAGAAAATAAATAAAAATATATTGTAACATTTAAACTAGGCTTTTTTTGTGTTCCACAAGGACATTTCAGGCTTAACACCACCTATTAACACCACAGCAACTACCTAGCATCCACCAACCAACACCATATGAGCCACCTATTAACACCACGGCAACTACCTAGCAAGCACCTACCAACACCATAGCAGCCACCTATTAGCACCACAGCAACTACCTAGCAAACACTTAGTAGTACCATAGCAAACATATACCATACAGTAGCAACCGATTGACACAAGAGTAAACAACTACTAACCACCTATGAATTCCATAACATCCACCAGGGATACTATGACAACCACTTGGCAACACCATAGCAACAAGCTAGTAACCATTTAGTATCACCATAGCAAACACCTGGGATACAATAGCACAATAGCAACCACTTAGCAACACTATAGCAACAATACAGCACTATGCAAAGTAATATATGGTGTTTGATTGTTTTAAATTGATTGTAAAGAAAATGTATTTAAAATAAAAAAGCGAGTAGAGGTTTGACAGACTTACTGACAGAGATCTGATGCCTACAGAATTCCTAATGAGAGAAACCTGCAGGTTAATGCTGTTGATACACATTTTAAAAACTATGTTCTTCTTTTTCTAAGTGGAAATGACCACACCTACACCCAAAAGCCCCTGGTCTCTGGAACTGCTGGGCTGCATCAGTCTGTCCTCGGCTCTTCTGATCGCACTTATCATGAATTTCATCCTGTGTTGCTGCGCAAAGAAAAGAAAAGGTAGGTTTAAATGCAGCACTTTCCACTTACTGTAAGTCCACTGTCAGATACCTGTCCATACCTTTCCCAGCTACTCTGGTGCATACGCCCAAACCCAATGTCTGTTTCCTCTGCTGAGAAGCGCAGGACCGCTGTGCCATTAAAATAGCAATTCGCCAAGCTGACTGGTTTATTTCACACGATGCCCAAAACACACCCATGATTAATTAAGGGAATTAGTTCATGCCTTTTTTGTGTGCGTTTTGAGCCTTGCAAGGTGTACTTTTCCCGTCATTATGATAGCAAAGACACACTGACACACTGCCCTAAACCAAGCTGCACAGTGCACTGTTGACGGCTCGCCTATAGATTGCTATAATAGGGCCTGTAATCTTGAAAAAATGAACAGAGTTCAACTTTTTATTTTATTTTATATTAAGCAAGTTGTAGCATGATCTGTGTGAAACATTTGACTTACGAAACATTATACGTTATGCTTTATGACTATAGAGCATGCGCACATTGCAATATTGCTGCTGAAACGATATACAGTATTGTGCAGGTCTTGTTTTTTTTAGCTGCCCACTGCTCTGGGCATTTGTGCTCACTGTATTGAGCACCATTTGGTCACTATTTATGTACAGTATGTATGGGTTAAAGAAAAGATGTCAAATTCCTTTTGTGTCCATGTATAGTGATTGTAATTGTCTTGTCTTTCTTTTTGGAGTGGTCAGTATAAAAGTACAGTTAAAAACAACTATAATGTGTATATTTTCCCCTCACAGCTCATACAGTTCAGCAGCAATATCCCAACCTGCAGAACACAGCAGAACCTGAGGAGAACAACTACCGAGATTCCGTCCACCTTGTTAAGGTCACCAACAATGACCACACCTCCAACGGTCAGTGTACAATGCCTGGAGATACCACAGCAACTACCTAGCAACCACCTACCAACACCATAGGAGCCACCTATTAACTCCACAGTATCTACCTAGCAAACACTTAGCAATACCATAGCAGCCACCTATTAACACCACAGCAAACACCTAGCAAACACTTAGGTATACCATAGCAGCCACCTATTAACACCACAGCAAACACCTAGCAACCATCTACCGACATCATAGCAGCCACCTATGAATAGCACAGCAACAACCTAGCAACTGCCTTTCAACACTTAAATAGCCACCTATTGACAACACAGCAACTACCTAGCAAACACATGTCAACACCATAGCAGCCACCTATTAACACCACAGAAAACACCTACCAACATCATAGCAACACCATAGCAACCATCTTGCATACCATACAGTAGCAACCAGTGGACAACACCCTAGCAAACAACTAATAACCACCTATGACTGCCACAACATCTACCAGGGATACTATGGCAACCACTTAGCAGCACCATAGCAACATTACAGCGCAAAGCAAAGTAATATGTATTGTTTGTTTGTTTTGAATGTATTGTTTCTTCAGCTCAGAGAATACCTCCTCCGATGTGGACCCAGAGTAGCATCGAGAGCGGCTCCTACGACACAGACTACGAACCGAGCGACAGCGGCCCCGACTCCTCCTTCCCCTTATCCACCTTCCGCAGTGAGTTTACTCTAAAACCTGATAACTTTTAATTTTAACTGTAGGATTAGTTTTAGTTTTAAAACGATTATTAAGTAACTATTGTAAGTGATTCAGTGACTATACATTAGAATCTGAATCTAGTATAAATGCGTTATAAATCCTTTAATGTGTACTATAAAAGATTCATTAACTGCTATAAATGATTCATTATCTACAAGAAATGATTCAGTAATATCTGTAAATGATTCAGTATCTACTACAAAAAAGTCAGTAACTGCTGTAAACAATTTAGGAATGTGTGTGGTTTGAGTGTGAAGAATGAAAGTATGGTACAGATTACATAAGTGTTTGATTGTATAATCTCAATAAAAACTGTCTGAAGAATTTTATAAGACTTTTAAAAAGGAGTTAAACAGTAAAATTACTAAAAAAAAGCTCAATATCTCTTTTTTCAGATTCTATGCGGTACAGTGCGGAGGGCCGAACCCCAGGATTACACAACACCAACCTGCAGAGTGTGACTGAGGAGGGTGAGTGCACTCTGGGGCTTGTTAGGAAAGCTTCTAAGTGGGTTAAAAATATAATGAAATCTTTAATTCTTAGTGTAATGCCAGGTTCACACTACACGACCGGTTGTGCTGTAATCGCTGTAGTCTTTCAGTTGTTGAAATCATCATATTATACAACTGATCGGCGACACAAGGTCACAAATTACATAATTCATAATCAGAAACTCACCTGGCTGCTGTTCAGAAACATGTTTATCACGAGAACTAAACACACTCAAGAAGTATCAATGCCACGCCAGAGAATCTCTATAGAGGAGAATACGCACTTAAAGTGAGTTCAGAATGAATGGGTTCATATGGAGCAACTGAATAAAATTGCCTGTATATACAGCATCAGTTTACCAACCAATCAGATCACAGTAGCAGAGATGAAGTGTCTTTACAGTATAAAATCTGTTCACAATAGAAAAACTGAAATATAAAACATATAGACATGCTTTTTTTTTACTTATTTAATAAAATGCATTGTTCTATTTTCTAAAATTAAATAAATACTCAGAACAAATAGTTAATTTAGCTCCATTTAGCCCCATTCATAAAGGACTCGTACGTGATCCCAGTCGCCGACTGAGTCAGATATTAAACATGCTAGATATCTGCTGTATTTACAGTAATTAGGAATGGGCTTATATATTGATATTTACAGTTTAAGAGTTTGAGTATATATCTGTTTCTGTCCTTAAAGTGCCATTTCTTTTGCCTACCAGCAAATTTAATAATTCTCTTTTTTTATTGACACTCTTTAGATTCAGGGGGTCCTGGTGATGCTGCAGTGATGAGAGGATACCAACAGCCCTACGTGCCCAATGGTGCATTTCAAGGTGTCGCTGCAGCCCCGAGTGGTAGGCGATATTCTTCTTGATTTGTTATGTTAACATTGATGATACGTGGTACTGTTTTAAATAAACAATAAGGAAAACATCATTTTTTATTGTCGCTGTATATTATTATTATTATTATCTCTCTCTGCAGAAGACTCATTCGAGACCTCCAGCACCTCGTCAGGAGAATGTTATGAGAACACAGTCCCCTGCAACGCTGAGAATTATGAAAATACTGAGGAAAACAGAAGTGACCTACAAACTGGAAGTATGCTTTTATTTAAATTGTTGGAAATATAATGTAAGTTAGCATATAAACCCAATTAAAGCTTGGATATGAGGTGACAAACTGTGAATAAGGTTTCGAGGGGTATGAATACTTTTGCAAGCCACTCTATATTGTTTATTTCTTAATGTAAATATTCTTTTTATTTTTAGTGAAACCGCCTCACCCTGTCTTGACCAACCACATTACAGAGAACTTCCTGAATCAGACAGAGGATGATTCACAAGGTCAGTGTGTTTAGAGAATCTGAACAGTGCCACTATGATTGGGAGATCTTTGGTTTGAATCCTGGTCATGCAGCTTGCCATCAGCTGCCGGAGCCCCGAGAGAGCACAGTTTTGTCTTGCTCTCTCTGGGTGGGTACAGTATATCAGTAGATGGTGCTCTCTCTTTCCCCTCGTCACTCCTAGGGTGATGTGGATCAGCACAAGACTGCATCTGTGAGCTGATGTATCAGAACCGAGTTGCTGCGCTTTCGTCCGAGCGTTAGCTGTGCGCTGTGATGCTACTCGGCAATGGTTAAGCATCAGCGGCAGTTAAAAAAGAGGCAGAGTCTGTCGGCTGTTGAATAAATACGCTGTTACAATGAAAAAAAGGTATAGAAAAAAAGAATCGTTTGGATATCGGTATTGAATTTTATCGGTATTGAAATTTTTAAAACGATACCCAGCCCTACCGATAAGTTAAAGGATGTATAATTGTTGTGAAAAAGAAAGAAAAAAGATTAAGAAACCAAAAATGGTCTGTTTGATCTGATTCCATATCTTTCTTCAGAATGTTATTATGATATATCACGGCTGTTTTACTGTAATATTCCTGTTTTTATGATATTTCTCTCTCAGGGTTGGTGAGGAAGCTGAGCAGTGGAGAAGATTCTCCGATATATTCTCCCGTCAGCGCCGATATGGACCTGTACTCTCCCGTCAGCACCAGAACAGACCCCTACTCCTCCGACAGCGACTACGACGACGTGGCTTATATACATAGAGCTGATCAATAACCTGAACCAGAACATAAAACTCCTGTTTTACACTGAAACCTGAGAAGCACACATTCACACTCTATACTACCTTTAATTTCTATACTACCTTTAATTTCTATACTACCTTTAATTTTTATACTACCTTCATTTCTATACCACCTTAAATTTCCACATGACCTTTTTCACACTCGTTTTTTTTTCTTAACTGTGTCTAAATCCTATAGAAGCCTATTCATGTCTCTGTTTCTATCAGCTGTTCGTCAAAATCTAAATTCTCTCATTTACTGCGCTACAGTGTTAAATAATGAAAATAATATTTTCTCACATTAATTGCTATTGTTGACTTAGTATCTTGAAATTCTGGAAATAATGATTAAATCATTATTTGGTACCACTTTATACGTAGTTTATAAAAGAGTTTATTACTGTTATTAATTAGGTTATAATCCATTAATAAGCAGTTACAGCACATAAATATACGGAATTCCACACTCATTTATACTGTTAAACCTCACTGTTATACTGTTAATAACACATTAAATGACTATATTCTTTTATTAGATATGTTAAAGTGCTTATTAATATTATTAAAGCATTTACAACCTAATTAATAACCATTAGTAAACTCCTTTATAAACCCTTATACAGGAGCCTTATTTTAAAGTGGTACCCCTTATTTTCATATGTAAATATTATCATTTTCTAATATCTCAAAGCTTCAAAGTTCTAAGTAAGTTATCAATTCATTAGTAATTATTTATTTAGATCATTATCATTACCAAAGTGGGAATTACCTTCCATAACTTCATCACACAATAAAAAAGAGAACAAACAAGAGAAGCAACTTTCTTATTTATTATATTACTGCACAAAAACATGCTCATAATTCAGCGCTGGTACGGTGCTTTATATATAATATCGCTACTGTCTAATGAAAAATATGTTTCCAAAAATATTTCCAAAATAGTGACTTTACAGGAGAATACAAAAATGTTCTTAGCTTTTAATGAAATTCAATGTAAAATATGAATAATTTTAAAGCATATCTATTGGCCAATAGATATGGATTATTAACACAGTATACAGAGCAGATACACATTTTAAACAATGGTGAAAACTAAAAAGGACAATGGACAAAAATGGAGATACCTGTTTTTCATTGGACAGCAGCGATGTGTAAATCTGCATATGTAAAATCGATGCCTGTTACAGTAGCAATGGCAGACTGTGAAATTAAACATTTTCAAAATAAAAATCTAAAATGTGAACTGTATTTTTGTAAATAAACTTTGGTAAAATTTGGAAACGTAGTTGTGAGTTTTTCTGAACTGACCACACGGTGGCGCCACGCCCATTTTACTGAAAGATACAGCGGACTTTCTGATTGGCCCAGAGCCTATATACACTGCTACAGTGAACACTTCCACAATACAGCAAAATACACTATATGAATAAAAGATTAAAAAAAAAAAAAACACTTTATATATTTTTGTTTCCAAAATCAAGGCTGTTAAAAATAGTTCATCTTGTTTTTACCTTTTATTGGAGTAACTGTCTCTACTGTCCAGGGAAGGCAGTAGAGACAGTTATTAAAATTAAATAAAATAAAACTGAAAAAAAAATCACATTAAAAGTTCTAATAAAAAAATTAATAAAATAAATAAATAAATAAATAAATAAAGTTTACATACAAAAACAAAACAAGACACGTTAAAAACACCTAAGAGCACACACCAGCTTCCAAAATCCATTACGTATTAGAAAAAATTCAGTACGATTAAAATTAGCTATATTATCTAGAAATTATTTGGAATTAATTGATTATTTACTTATTCAATTTATTATTTTTTTACTAGCTGTTTTATTAAAATGCATAAATATTTTTAAATATAATCTTTAAATATATATTTTGCTTCCAGAAGGAAGCAGATAAAAAATACATCACAACAAAAACTAATATTCTCAGATAAAAAAAAAAACATCAAATCAAAATTTACTTGATTATTCCCTTAAAGAGTGAAATTTGTACTATTTAAATTGAACAATAATATAATAACGTTTTTTTTCTTCCTCCCCTTGTTCCACTTCTGCATCTCACCCCAGTCTCTGCTTTTTATATTTATATATATATATATATATATATATATATATATATATATATATATATATAATCAATAAATAAATAAATAGAATAAAAAACTATAACATTAACTCCAATACAGAGATTAGAGCCGATTATGCACAAGGACAACTCCAGAACAATAATAAAAAAAACAGCACAGCGAATATTTTTGAAGTTTTAATATTAAATATAAATGTATTTTAAATGTTACTGGCTCTTTGTTAATAATAAAAACGTGTTAATTCAACACTAATAGTGATGGATGATCACAGTGTTGCACTTCTTCAGTGTTAAAGTTCTCCAGAACTCTGAAAAGCTGAATAAAGCACATACCAGCCCACACAACACACAGCGTACTGCGGCTCTGATTACTCTCTCCTGAGAAACAGATTAAAAGATTTAAATGACGGTCTCGTCCAACCAGGTTTAAATCATTCCCGACGCAGTGATTAGCCTCGCGCCTGATCCGGGGTTTGTTTGACTGGTGTGGAGTATTAACTCATCCTGCAGGAATGTTCGATGAGCTGATCGCTCAGAGCTTTCTAAATTAGCTTAAACAAATGTTTGAAGTGAAATTCCACCTGCGCACAAGATCCATGTACGATCTGATCAGTGTAGATAAGCTACCTGAATACTGAGAAAAGCCCAAAGCTTCTAAATCTCACTACACAGACTGGGAATAGCTGGTTATAAATTGAATGCAATGACAAACTGTGTGAGCGTCCCTTTAAATTCTATAAAGATCAATGTAGGAAAGTCCAACGGCACTGTTATCAAAATCCCCCTCAAGGGGGCGCTCCCACTAGATACTGACAGTAATCAGCCAGCCAGGTTCATCATTCCTGCAGTCGGCAAAATATGAAACTTAACTCTTTCAGACCTGACTTATGTTTTAGGGATTAAATCTGTTCATTTGTTTTTTTTTATTTTATATAACATTTCATACATTTTCTATTCTACACACATTTTAATATATACTGTATGTTTATATATGTTCACAAATTATTTCTAAGCAGTGAAAAAAAAGTGGGAACATGATAGGAAAAAGGTCTTTGCTCTGCCACATTAGCTGGAATGCTACCATGCTTTACTTTAGTGTGCGGATTTTGATGAATAATAGGTCTGAATTTGTGTGAAGTGAAAGAATACACAATAAATAAATAAAAAAATACATAAAAAATACATATATAGGGAATGTTTACTAGTTGCTGACAATAGCCAGCCAGAAAGCCAGGTTCGTCATTCCTGCAGTCTGCAAAACATATAAAACTTCAGCAAACATGAAGCCATGGTTTTATCCATTAAGAAGCCAGAGAAAATACAAACAGAGAAAGAAAAAAGAGATTTATTACCCATTTATTGTCACTTACTGTAAATACATTATACACTGGTTCATGCTGGTTCCACACTGGTCTTTGGTCTCTTTGACATAATCACAACATCTGTCAAACATGGTGGAGGCAGTATTATGGTACGGTATTGCATATACGTATGTCAGTGGTACTGTGTTACTGGTGTTTAATAGTGACGTGACTACTAATATATTTATATAGAGTTATTCTTACAGCCTAGAAAGCACATTAACATATATGAGCAGTTTAATTGTATGTAAAACATAGAAGTTGTGAAATAAAAAATAAACAGTTGTTCTTGTCTTTTTTCTTAGTTTTCTTGCTTTTTTTTTTCAGCCACTCTTGGTTTTGATAATGAACAGTGGAATAATATTGTAATAATGAACAAAAATTAAAAAATGATGCACAATTAGCCACTTTGTTAAATAATAATAATATTAAGCAATAAAAAACATTGATGTAAGCGTACTACTCTACTGTATTTCTATTTCTTCTTCTTCTTCTTCTGTTCTTCTACAGTTGCAGCCGTTTGACAGCCGTAACCCCGCCGCCGCTCACGCCGCTGTAAAGCTGCGAGTCTCGGGGAACCTCCACCACCCAGCAGCTCAGAGAGGCCTGTTGTTCTTCACCTGCTGCCTCCACCTTCTCCCTTTACACCACCCAGGCTGAGGAGCTGAAACACAGCCAGAGCTTTTCCAGGGACTTAAGCGCATTGAGAGCTGTTATCTGTGATAGCCGGGCACCTTTCCGACTGAAACCCGAGCTCTGTGTTTTGTGCCCACTGAAAGGCTGCGCCCGTGGGGCTCTTGTCCTCGGCTCCTCTGCGCCACTTTGATGTGCTCTCAGGTTCGGCCCTGTGGAGCCCCGAAACACAACAGGCCATTATTACCCAGGAGCAGGTTAAGAAAACACAATAAGAGAACAGTTCAAATCAGCTGTCTGAAGTGGAGCCGCGCTGCCCAGGAAGAGGAGGAGGAGAACCCACCGCTACAGGAAAGGCCGAGGACCCACGCCAGCGTCCACCACAGCGTCTAGAACATCTACAGCGCCCACAGTGTCCAAATGGCCCACTGCATCCACAGTGTCTAGAACATCAGCATTCACAGCATCCTGAGCTTCCAGAGCATCCACAGCATCCACATCGTCCACAGCATCCACATCGTCCACAGTGTCCACAGCATCCACAGTGTCCACATCAGCAGTGTCCACAGCATCCACATCGTCCACAGCATCCACATCGTCCACAGCATCCACATCGTCCACAGTGTCCACAGCATCCACAGTGTCCACATCAGCAGTGTCCACAGCATCCACATCGTCCACAGTGTCCACAGCATCCACAGTGTCCACATCAGCAGTGTCCACAGCATCCACATCGTCCACATCGTCCACAGTGTCCACAGCATCCACTAGAGTTTAGATTCTCTGCCCGAGCCCAACCTAGGCCTGACCCAAACTCAAACTTCCACAGCATCCAGAGCATCCTCAGCACCCACAGTGTCTAGAACCTCCACAGCATCCAGTGTCCACAGCATCCACATCATCCAGAGCTTCCAGAGCATCCACAGCATCCACATCGTCCACAGCATCCACATCGTCCACAGCATCCACAGCATCCACAGCATCCACAGCATCCACATCGTCCACAGCATCCACTAGAGTTTAGATTCTCTGCCCCAACCCAACCTAGGCCCGACCCGAACTGGAACTTCCACAACATCCACCGCATCCTCAGCACCCACAGTGCCTAGAACCTCCACAGCCTCCAGTGTCCACAGCATTTACATCGTCCACAGCATCCACAGTGTCCACAGCATCCACAGTGTCTGATTGTGTCCTGTCCACTGTCCATCTTTCTTTCTTTCTTTCTTTTTTTATTTCTTTCTTTTTCCTGTTCACTGTTTTTTTGCCCTTAGCTTCTGTGCATCGACCATCATTTTTTTGTATTTTCTATTTTTACTACTCCCATCCATCTATCTATCCATTCATCCATCCATCCATCCATTTTTCTTTCTCTCTATTTTCTGTCCAATGCATGCCATTAACCTGGTAACTTTTGATGTTGTTATGTAGTAATGTAATTAATCACAAATAATTACAGAATATTTTTGTGATAAATAAAAATTACTTTTTTAAACCTTTGCCATTTGTGACATTTATTTAAAATGTACAATTACATATTAATCAAATGTAATCATGATTAGTCACAGAATATTTTTAGTTTGTTGACACAGTGAAAATGAACATCTATAGTCGCTCCAGTCATCCAGTGAAACATGCAATGTTACAGTGAACTGTGTGAAGGCTTTACTGCAGAGTATCTGCATGAACTCACTCTCTGTTTAACCAGCGCCCGTTCCCTGTTCAGATGAGGAGCAGGGCGTTAAATATAAAGATCATAAATCACTTTGTTTAGCTTCTGACAGATTAGGTGCCACGGCCTGAGCGTTCAGCGCTGGCACCGTTCCTCCCTTCTTCCCGTGACATTCAGGGAGCTCAGGATCTCAGTTATTTCCCATTTCACACTCCATTTGTAATTCTAGGTACATAAACATTTAACATGTGAGTTATTAGCCTGGATACTGGCAAGGGTCAGCTCTTGTTTTCGCAGCCTCACTCGAAATGATCTGGCACATGATGTCAACTTTCTGATATATAAAACTGATATTAAAAAGTTGAGTTGAAAAATCAGTTAAAAACAAACATAGTTTACACATGTAAGCACTGTTTAACCCACTATGAGTGCTGTTTAATCCACCATCCAAAAATAAAGTAAGGAAAAAGTAATCTACAACTTTAAAACCACCAAGACATGACCATGATCCACCCAAGCAGAAAGGTCAGAGAAGCAGCCAAGAGACCCATGGTCACTCTGGAGGAGCTCCAGAGATCCACAGCTCAGATTGATCAGGATAATAGGATTTCTGTGCATTAATCAGCTGAGATGTGTTCATTAAATGTATTGTTTCTTTTGTTAAAGTTTCTCACAGTCGTAATACAGTCAATCTTACAGTAATAAGATATGTTAGTAGGATACATCCTAGTAAAGTAACTGTAAAGTCTGTTTGTTGTGAAGCAAACTAAATAATAATAGTAAAGTCATAATAGTTTTTAAACAGAAAAAATGGGAATAGTGATGCTTTTGCTCATGGATGTGAAAGGGGAGTTGGATTCTTGGTGGTAAGTCACAATTTGGCACTATATAGGCACCATACGGCAAATGACAAATCTGATTTGTTTCCAATTAAGGCGAAAATTGCCAGAACATAGCATAGAAAGCATTTTAAATGTTTTAAAGAAACATCCACTTAAAGTGGAAGACTTTTAAACAGACTGCAATTTTAATGAGGCTTTGCTTTTAAAGAACCTGCTTTATTTTCATATAATACTTTTATTTGTGTAAGTATAATGTGTTTTATAGGACTTTAAATGAAGAACAATAATAAAACAGGCCCTGACTGCTAAAACCAGAGCATAAACTCGGACAGAACGACTGTGTGCACTTTGGCTCGGCATAGCTGCATCTGAATAATTCCCCAACCAGGGCCAGAAGGGTCTGATGTCAATGCTAAATGCTTTCCGCCGCTCGCTAATCCCCCACAGGACTCCAAGGGGCGAAAATTAAATCAGCATGCCCAGCTAAAGCAAATAATCAGCCCCCTCTCAATGGACATCCAGGGCGGATTGATGTCATTTGTTTCTGAGAGCTAATTGTGCCCAATCAGGCCTCGGTGCCAATGGACTGGATCAGGTGATTGACAGCTCCTGCTGAGTGTTGACTTTGGACTGAAGGTACGTTGTTACATCACTGGCTGTTTAAAGGAAAGAGCACATTGGCGGTGATAGTGAACCAGGTGAGTAGTGAAATGGTAGTGATGTTATTATAGGCAGCAGTACAATCAGTCAATAAGGAGTTCTCCTAATCAATCAATCAATTACTCAATTACTCAATCAGTCAGCAGGGTGTGGGAGGGATTGTGTGAGGAGACCATAGGGAGCGTAAATGTGTAATGGATTATAAACTGAGTTCATTCACTGAGTGGGAATTTGGTTGCTTAAGGACATATCTTAAGCATTACACCTGCAATGTTTAAAGTTTTAAAGAGGTAGCCTCCATATTATCATATTATTTACTTTCTAAACTGAAAGCAGAAGCTTTTCTGAGTAGAGAAGTTATAAAATATTGTGTTTAATGGTACCAGTGCACTGGAACCACCATCCCTGCTAAGCCAAATTAATGTATTCCTTCTAAAAACTGGGGTGTCGGTTTTTGCGGGAGTTCTTCTTCTGGTCAAGTCATGTGTCTTTACGTACTTACGTCACACGAACAGCCTCTAAAAGAGGATCCGGCTCAGTTTTACTGAAAGCGAGCGGCTGGTGGAGCAATGGAGACTTCAGAAGAGGAAACTCAGAGCTCAGTAGCTCCTCCATTCACTCATAATTAAACCAAAGAAACGAAGGAGTGAATATTCTGAATGAGCTCTTGGTCTTTGCTCTGGAAGTGAGGACAAAAACTTTGCTATCTTGGCAGTGGAAAACGCAGGTGCACCACTGACTGATTTAAAGCCTGAGAACAGTCAACAGTCAGACGTCCATTCCTATGTATCTATCTTAGCTATGCAGGTGCACTGCACATGCTCAGTGCGCATACACGCCTGCATGTTAAACACACATAATTTTTACATCAACAATAAAATATAGATTACTAAATAAAATAATATATCATTACTGTTCTTGTAAATGAGCTTCTGGAGCTCCTTCACAGCGTCAACCAGCAGTTCAGTTTCCTCTGCTGAGAAGCATAGAAGTGCTGCGCCATTAAAATAGCAATCCGCTAAGTCAGATCAAACCCGGCTCTTAAAGGAAATGTGAGGCAAGTGATTGTTGCATCAATAAGTGCAAATACTTATTAACAGAAGTATTTAAGTATTTTTAAACCCTAGTATCTATACTTTTACCTACCTGAGTAATAATTGTCAATGCTTTTCACACTTCACACAGCAGCTCCTCTGTAAAGAAAAGCTTTAGAGTGGCCTCTGTAACACTCTCAGGGAACACGTGGGATGAAATAATGACCACATGTGGCTTTCGCAGGCTGAAGGTGATGACATATGTTTTTACAGTTGCACCACTGCTTGAGCACGGCTGAAACGATGGAGATATAAATTGGCATTAGGTAATGTTACCGAGTGCCAACTTCGTGTACCACCTGGCATTAAATAATGGTTTTTTGGGGGGATATCCTTTTTTAAACATAGCTGCTTTCACTGAGGTACCTGAGGGCCTTGATGGATGTGGTTGAAGTAGTCGAGTGGATTCTTTGATCATTCAGCTCTGCAGGTTAAACTCGTCAGCGCTCGTTCTTCCTACCGGTGAAGTAATGTTTATTTAACACGGATCTCCTCTTCTCAGAGCTAAGTGCTCGTGTATACACTGTAATACAGCCTTTTTCTTCTCCCACCACCACTAGCACCACCAGCACCACCACCATCACCGCCACCGCTGCTGAAAAACAGTCATATTCACCCTGATTACCTGATGAAAGGGTTTTTAGACTAGCGCTGAATGACACCGTAAGGGGGTGACAGTGTTTCCAGCTTCAAGAGCCCATGTCGGCGTCTTCCACCATCCAGCAGGATCTGAACCCCCCCAGAATTCCTCACATTCCTCAGAACGAGGGCCACAAGCCTCACTGTGGCCGTGGCTAAGATGACTGATGTTATTTGCTACCATTAGGCACTACGAGGCAATTGACCTCCTGACCCTCTCCGAGCGACCTGTAGGAGCGGCTCTTAAGCGTACGCTTAAATCTCCTTGGGAATGGGCTCCCAAATCCAGGATCAGATGCCTCCAAGCAATCAACACCTCCAGGTTAGATGGGTGAGCTGAGAGCTTGAGCTCAGCCTAGCATGCTAAATGCTAAATGACTACTGTCTGTGCGCTTAGAAATACAGATAGAAAAAAAAGTAGAGCACTTAAAAACGATGAGTTTCTTTGATTTTACCAAATTGAAAACCTCTGGAATATAATCAAGAGGAAGATGGATGATCACAAACCATCAAACCACCAAACTGAACTAAACTGATTTTTTTTGCACCAGGAGTAAAGCAGCATAAAGTTATCCAAAAGCAGTGTGTAAGACTGGTGGAGGAGAACATGATGCCAAGATGAATAAAAAAAACTGTGAAAAACTCTTAAAAACTTTATGAATATGAACTTCACTTCAGCACCTTTAAAAGTGGCTGTATACAGTAATTTATTAAATTGGCCCCATGGATACTATATGTACAGTATGTAAACGTTTAGTAAACCCCTGGTCAGAGTTTTTATTACTGTGTGTAGAGGAAGAACGTTCCTTCTTTATCTTTATTGTCTTCTAAAGAAAAAAGGTTTGTTTGCAAAAGACACACAAAGATAAAGAAGAAGCATTCTTCAAAGTTTAGAGTCTTAGTCATAGTTATTTACGTCTAACCAATAACCAACTTATAGGACTTATACTTTTAGTATACAAAATGTACAAAATGTAAATATATAACTATTTTTGTTGTTGTTTATTTCCCCTGTCTTCAGAGGACCATTTACTTGACTACTTCCTATTTGTCTATAGTTTTCATTCTTTATTTAACTATATTTAACATATTTAGCTTAATATTTGTCTATTTTAATCTATGTTTATAGTCTATAATTTAAGTTGTATAGTTCTTCTACTCTTTCTTCTACTTTTTTATCTAATAGCTTGTGTGTGTCAGAGAATTAGCAAAGTATTATTGTATATTGTGTAACTGCATGTTTACTGTATACACTACAATAAATATCTTAAATTGTGAATATACAGTATGCGTATATGATAATTGATATTTTAATTTTGTTACTGTTATTCATTTGTTTGCCTTCAGAGAAAGATTTTAACAATAAATTACTTGTATAGAGGTAATGTAGAGAAGCTAAATGATTTATTTAGTGAAGTTTGGTCATATCCTGCTGTTTAGAGTCTCGTAATCCTGAACAGACTGGAAACATTAGTTGTGTTTGATGTAATCCTGGGTTTGGGGGGTGTATTTATTTTGGAGGTGGGGTAGAACTGATACTACCAGCGGTGAATACGACTCCAGCGACTCCAGCGATTCCCAACCTTCCTCCCCTGAATCTTTAATTCAGCCTCAGAACACTTCCCTTTCCGGCCTGTTAGTGTCAGAACACATTTCCGTCTTTTTCACGCGGGACTGGAGCGCGAGCGCGCCTCCCCAGAGCCGGCAGAGTTTTGGGTTTCTCTCAGAAGGCCACTGACTTCACTATCAATAAACACTTTGCTGATTTTTATTGAGCAGAAAGCCCCGTTTCACCTCCGCCTCAGATTATACTTATTACATGCAAAAGGTTTCAGAAAACAGCCAGAGGTTGACTTGCTGCTGAAGCCCGTATGAAAACGGTCTTAAGAGTAGCGCCATGTTCAGGCCAAGTTTGTAAAAAAATAGGTCGCAAGGTCAACGTTTTATAGCCTTAAGTTCTTAAACAGACTCAGTCAAATCATGACAGTATTTATTTAGACAGTACATTTACAGCTCTGGAATATAATCAAGAGGAAGATGGATGATCACAAACCATCAAACCACCAAACTGAACTGCTTGAGTTTTTACACCAGGAGTAAAGCAGCATAAAGTTATCCAAAAGCAGTGTGTAAGACTGGTGGAGGAGAACATGATGACAAGATGCATTTTAAAAAATGTGATTAAAAACCATCAGGGTTATTCCACCAAATATTAATTTTTTTGAACTCTTAAAACTTTATGAATATGAATTTGTTTTCTTTGCATTATTTGAGGTCTGAAAGTTCTGCATCTTTTTTGTTATTTCAGACATTACTCATTTTCTGTAAATAAATGCTCTAAATGGTTTAAATATTTTTATTTGTAATTTGGGAGAAATGTTGTCTGTAGTTTATAGAATAAAACAACAATGTTCATTTGTCTGCATGTGGTATGCTCCGTTAGGATAAAAAAAATGCAAGATGTTGATACAAGATGAATGTAAAATTATAATATAAATATATACAGTGCTGTAAAAATGTATTTGCCACTCACAGATTTATTTTGTTTTTGCTTTTTTGTCTTTCTTACATTTTTTTTACATTAAACAAACAAACATTTATATCAGATAAAGATAACTATAAATATAAAGTAAATATAAAAAGCTGTTTTTAAATAATGATTTCTGCTGCAGAACAATGGACAAAATTAGCACTTTTCTACATGGAACATGTTTTATCCAAATTCTAAAGAATCATATTTGATATTTTCCTTCTTTGTTAAGGAAAAAATACGTCAATTCAAGTTGCATTTATTTAAACAGACTCTTCCAAAATCGTCAGGTTCTTCCTGCCAAAGTATTCCTTCAGCAGGCGGCTGGTGTGTCTCAGATGATTAGAGTTTAATCAGTTTTTCTGCAGAATTTCTGCAGGTTTGCCCCCAAAATGCTGGTTTCATTCATAAACCCATCATTGAATTCATGCATATCAATAACACCACTGTCAGGAGAAACAGACTTTAGTGTATCTTATTACAAACCGAGTGGAATTTTCTTTTACTTTGTTTGTCTGAAAGAGTTCGTCAGCAGATTGAGGAAATTTTTTTGGTTTTTCTGTGAAATTATGTAGTGTAATATAATTAAAGAACATTTTATAATTAACAGCATATATATATATATATATATATATATTTGTAGGTCATTACAGTTACTTCAAAGCTTGTGATCTTTGGAAACAAAATATTATAAATATGTACTAAGTTATATTATTTTGGAACTACTAATTAACCACTAAAAAAAGTACTTAATTACTACTTGTTTGTAATTGGAAAACATATACTAAGAGTAAATAAAGTATAGATTTAACAACATCACATTCATTTTTAAGAGTGTATATACATTTAGTAAAAGGGTAGTTTTATCATAAAAATGTAGTGCCGTATAGAAATATACTTTAATTATGCTAAAATAGATATGTACTTAAGTTATATTATTTTGGAACCACTTATTTGTACTTAATTACTACTTGTTGTAATTGAAAACCTGTACTATTTAATACAATTTAAGTATATTTGAGGGAGCTGTCCAGGTTAACTTATTAAAAGAGTAAATAAAGTATACATTTAACATCACATTAATTTTTAGAATTGTATATATACTGGCAAAAACAAAATAGACACATTTAGTTAAAGGGTAGTTTTATCATGAAAAGGCACAGTTTTTTTAAATAATACATATATATATTAAGTACATCACCAGCATACAATAAGCACAGAAAAATAAAGTCAATTTTTTAAAGTATAGTGAAATACTGATTCATTGCTTGCCTCCCGTGTCATTTTTCACTTTTGATGTGCAAATTTAGTGATGATTGGAGAGCCGTGCCCTCTCCCGAAGGTCCTCGCCAGGCACTTTTAATTACAGCTCACTGTAGACCCTCCCCAGATGTTTCGCATTTCCACCGCCGGCCGACTGTAAAGCAAGACTGCGGCCGCTGTCATCTAGACTTTGCTTCTAACGTGTAAAAGAAGTCCAGAGCTCCTATTATCATTCAGTCGAAACACATGGGCAGGGGTCAGGCCCGTCTCGCAGCGACTTTGAGTCCTCCGCTAAGTACGCTAATCCACGGCTAGCTAAAGCCGGTACATGCAGCTCTGCTCCCGCCACAACCCAAGCCAGATGTTCCGCCGCAGCGGCTATTGCAAACATCTGCGCACCTCCAAGTCGCTTTATCTCCTGACAGACAGTGCGAAACCGTGCAAAGCTGCGGCTCGGTGGTGACCTGGGTTTGCTGGCTGTGGAGCACCTTCCCCGGCTCTTTGATTCGGCCCGCGGAGATTAAGAAGATCAGCCGACAGCCAGGACTTGTAGCTCGTAGCTCGTAGCTCGTAGCTTGGTAAGAGAGCGGTGGCTCGCGGTTCAAACACTGCGGTTTGGAGAAAAGTTTACAGTAAGAGCTGCAATTAAGGACCGTGCCTCCTGAGCTTCAAATAAGCACTGAAGCTTTTGATTTACATGACTAATGATGATCAAATCAGCCTGTGCGGGGGTTACCTAGAAGAATAGCCGCTTGCTGGAGGCCGGAGATGGTTCTGACTCATCAAATGTTAAAAACAGGGGGACTGGCGGGTGGCGCAACTGTCTAAGTGCTGCGTTCTATAACAGGAAGATTGCTTGAGGAGTTTGAAGTCCTCGTCACAGTCGCTTGTGGCTGGGAGTCCAGGAAAGCAGAGTAATTGATCTCGCTGTGTTTGGGTGGGTAGAAGGTCTGTTTCCTTCCATTACTCAGCGTGATGATAGCCAGTGTGGGCGCCTGTAACAGAGCTGATGTAACAGAAATGGCCAAGCACATTTAGCTTTCATGTGATCTTTCATGAGACTTACAGTAAGTAGTGGGATGGATTGGATCTGAGTTAAGGTGAGTGAGTCTCACAGTGGAGGTGAGTGAGTCCCCACAGTGGAGGTGAGTGAGTCCCCACAGTGGAGGTAAGTGAGTCCCACAGTGGAGGTGAGTGAGTCCCACAGTGAAGGTGAGTGAGTCCCACAGTGGAGGTGAGTGAGTCCCACAGTGGAGGTGAGTGAGTCCCACAGTGGAGGTGAGTGAGTCCCACAGTGGAGGTGAGTGAGTTCCACAGTGGAGGTGAGTGAGTCCCACAGTGGAGGTGAGTGAGTCCCACAGTGGAGGTGAGTGAGTCCCACAGTGAAGGTGAGTGAGTCCCACAGTGGAGGTGAGTGAGTCCCACAGTGGAGGTGAGTGAGTTCCACAGTGGAGGTGAGTGAGTCCCACAGTGGAGGTGAGTGAGTTCCACAGTGGAGGTGAGTGAGTCCCACAGTGGAGGTGAGTGAGTTCCACGGTGGAGGTGAGTGAGTCTCACAGTGGAGGTAAGTGAGTCCCACAGTGGAGGTGAATGAGTCCCACAGTGGAGGTGAATGAGTCCCACAGTGGAGGTGAGTGAGTCTCACAGCGGAGGTGAGTGAGTCCCAGAGTGGAGCTCTGCAGTCAGGCCCTGTTGGATGATTCTGCTTCTCCTGCTCTGATGGTTTTTGTGATGATGCTCTTGAATCTGACACAGTTACACTACACTTTAAGCAGGTCTTAAATCAGTAGTGGGTGTTTAGGAGTGAAGTGGAGAGGATTAACCTGCTGCCCTCCAGCACACAGCTATCTAAACACACCAGTCCACTTTCCTCTCCACCAGTTCACTGTGCAAACCTCTTATCTCCCCTCCATTCTCTCCCAGGGCGTTTGGGTCACTAATGTTTGACTTTCTGACACAAAATGAGATCTTCCAGAGAGCTGAGGAACAAAGAGGTGAAATCGGCCAGAACGGCTCGTCCAAACTCCAACCCCACACCCTTTCTCTCTCACTCTTATTCACAGAGTAAACAGATCAGGGGTTCGGGCAGATTGATCTGTTTGGATAACTGTTCTGGATAAAAGTCCTGCTGCGGCAATCCTCCAGGTCCTTCAGGTCCTGCAGTCTGTTCTTCTAAATCCAGGAGGATAGAATAAATCAGTACTATACGTTAAATAGAACTCATTTTTCCTATCTATAAAAAAAGTAATTTTTCTTTCTATTCGGTCCAAATACAGGAATTAAGCTGAATAATACAATTAAATTAATTGCTTTTGGGATGTCATTTGAAAAAGTTGCCCATTAACCCTCCTGTTATGTTCATTTGTCAAGATCTCTGGGTCAATTTGGTCTGGTGCATGTTTTATTATCAAATTAAAATCCAAAATAATAACTATCCATAATAATAATTATAAAAAAAAATCAGTGGAAGCATTGTGAATATTTTAATACTAATTACATTACTAATTAATCTTTTAATATTTAGTATTTCAATGGTGTTCCGTACCTCTAACAGGTAATGGTTTAATCAGGATAATCACTCGGTTTTGTTTATTGCTGGGGGTTATATGTTAATTAATTAAACTAATTAAGGCAAGCAGAAGAAGTTTTATACTGAAAAAAAAAATACTTTTAACTATTTATCCTATTTATTCTAGTTTTGTTTTTCACTTTTAAACTGGCCGATTTGACCCTTAACATAACAGTAGGGGTTAAGCCTGAATCATTCTTTAATCATTTAGACATTTTTTAAACTAATGTTCTGGTTCATTATTATTTGTCAATCAATCAATTAATCAATCAATCTTTATTTTGACTCAAAAGCCCTCAAAATAAATTACAAAAAAAACCCCAGTAAAAATAACCAAAAATAACTTTTACATAGTACAAAAAATGATAGCAAAAATCAAATTACAATAAGCTAAAAAAAGTAATAATAAACAACTGTTAAAAATAAATAAATAAAAGTTAAGAATTATTATTTATTTTCAAGCTGTATTTGTGACAGTAGAAGCTGGCCGGCAATGCTTTTATTTATTATTTTATTTAATTTATTTTCTACATTATACATTAATATTAAAGTCATGAAAACAAATAAGGGACACATATGGAATTATGATCATGGTATAGATCATACTCTATTATAGATCACTATTATGGATTATTATATGATCACAATTTATTGATTTATTTCCAGAGCTGTATTTGTGACAGTAGAAGCTAATTAGTCCAGATGTTCACAGAGATAAAACTGAGCCTGCGCTCATTGTTGGAGATGAGCTTTGTTGGGCGGTTGCTCGTATCTGTGCTTCTCTTTCTTTCGCTTTTATGCAGAACAGAGAGAGAGAGAGAGAGAGAGAGACGGTGTATCTGAAAGACAGAAGGGTAATCCTACACATTCCTTCCCCTTGTTCTGGGGCTGTGCCGATTGCTTCCTCTTTCTTTACTGCATGTGTACCTTTCAAATGCTGGCAGAGCCCTCGGACAAAGGGACCCTCGACCTCTGACCCCGGGCCTAAAGAAGGTCTAATCTGAAGGTAGCATCGTTGGCCGGCTTTGTTTTAGCCCAGACGGAGAATGAATGCAGCTCGGGACTCTGCGGGGGTCAGCCCCCGTGCATCTGTCTGTCCTTCACCAATCTGTGTGAGTGAAAGAGACTCTATACACCACTGTTGTGCATTCACACGGTGAAGGCCACCCACAGAACGTGACACAAGTGTCTGTTGACCCCTCTTTCACCTCTGCTAAACACCACCACCACCACCATCGCCATCATCATCATCATCGCTATCTCCTCTTTAGTCTCAGATACAGAAAGGTACGACCTGCTCTTGTGAAAAACTCAAATTAAAAACCTCTGGAATATAATCAAGAGGAAGATGGATGATCACAAACCATCAAACCACCAAACTGAACTGCTTGAATTTTTACACCAGGAGTAAAGCAGCATAAAGTTATCCAAAAGCAGTGTGTAAGACTGGTGGAGGAGAACATGTTTAAATATGAATATGAACTTGTTTTCTTTGCATTATTTGAGATCTGAAAGCTCTGCATCTTTTTTGTTATTTCAGTCATTTCTCATTTTCTGTAAATAAATGCTCTAAATGAGAGTATTTTTATTTGTAATTTGGGAGAAATGTTGTCTGTAGTTTATAGAATAAAACAACAATGTTCATTTTACTCAAATATAAACCTATAAATAGCAAAATCAGAGAAACTGATTCACAAACTAAAGTGGCATATATTTAAATATAGTAATAGTGTACTATACTATAAACTACACTTTAATCACACTCTTTTAATATGATTTTAATGGTTATTTTGAACAGCTCAGCTGCAATTAAGAGCAAATCATTTTTAAGCATTTTACTTACAAACAGAATAAGTACAGACTAATTTCAGCATAATGTATATGTTATAAGTATATATGTTTTTTACACAGGTTATACAAGTACAAGTTATGCTTTAATTCTGGTGAAGCACTCTATACTATACTTACTATATTATTACTATTACTTTTTCTCTTTATACATACATTTGCATTTACTTAATTAGTATACAGATTTCTGTGCTAATTTTGTATTTTGTAAAAATATATATACTCTTGTGAAAAAAAAGTATACTTATATTACGTTAAAAGAATATTATGCTGATTGGGTTGAGCACAATGCTCAGTCAGTCAATCAGCTCTTCCTTCTTCTTTGGCCCTAAACCCATACATCACTCTTTGCCCCTCCCCTTCCGACTACTACTCCCATTTTGTTAGCCTGTAAATTACATGAAAAATAACTGTTCCATTATTATGCTGTGTTTTTCAGGCAAATTCACATTTATTTCTGAGATAAATGGTTTTGAGTAATGTGTTTAGATGCCTTTGCACGGACCTGTACATCAAAAAACGAACCACAGCTGATTTACTTTGACACAGTTCTGCATTTTATTAGAAGAATAAATCTTTCACATGGTCTTCATTTGAGCACAGTATTTACAGGGCTGTATGGGAACATTAATGTCTCAAAGCACTGAGGTAGATACACAGGAAGTCAAGTCTACAACAGTAAAAAAGAAAAAATGTGAAATTATAGTAACTGTGTACAAGAAAGCCCCTATTAGGAGCAATAATTTAACATAATTATATATATATATATATATATATAAATTAACATTTTTTTCTGTACAGTCACAATGTACATATTATTTACACTTCAGAACATAAAAAACAAAGTTGGGTGCATGATTATATATCAAGATTGATCGCTTTTGGGAAACGCACACCCTGATCCTGAAGCCAGGTTCACACTACACGATTTTGGGCCAGTTTTTCGTTGATCGCTGACAAAAAAACTCAACCTTCAAAGCTCAACATGTTTAATATCTGACTCAGTCGGCGACTAGGAGTCAGGAGCAGCGGCTACGTACAGCCAATGAGATCACAGAAAGAAAGAACGAACCACAGGTCCAAAAAACTCATCAGAGTTGTTTATGTATTGTCTGCCCACTTCCTGTCCTCCTGTTCAAATTATGTAGTAACATAAAAATCGACAAAATGGAGATAAGTGTTTTTTCATAGGACAGCAATGATATTCTTCTCTATAGAGATTCTCTGGCGTGGCAACGCTCAGGTGTGTTTCTGGAGAGCAGCCAGGTGAGTCTGCGATTTCCCACAGTGAGAAATCGTGTAATTTGTGACCCCGTGTCGCTGATCCCGATCAGTCATTTAGTGTGAAAGTCTCAACAACTGAAGGACTCACAAGTACGGCACAACCGGTCGTGTAGTGCATACCTGTCAAGTTTTAGATTTAAAAATAAGGGATATTTTCCTATGTACGCTTAAAGCCGTCCCACCAGCCCAAGGAAGGTTCAGTATCCCTTACATTTTAAGACAGGTTTACAAAAAATCTAATCTAAAATAACGACATGTGAACCATTTACACACTACAATTAGATTATCAGAATCTGAAATGTTGTGGACATTCCTACATATGTCATTCTTTTAATACAGCCAAATTAAAAACACTTTTCTATATATTTTTTAAAAAGTTAAGATTTCATGTCTTTTTTTGGCATAAATGCACTCTTTTATATTATATATTTTTTATTTATTTAATGGATTTAAAATTGAACAAAGGGTGCACAAATTCGGCAAAATGACTGTAGGTGACCTAAAAATAGTATTATGAGCTTTTACTAAAAGGACATGGACCAGATATATTCCATCAGTAAAAATTAGTCCTAATGGCCTACACAATTAATAATTTTTAATTAATACTTCTTCCTTTTGATCACTCCACCCCTGATCAGTTCAGTTAATTTCGGTCCTCTCCACATTTCTAGTTAACAGTCACAAGCTGTATTTTTTTATTTTAAAAGGTTTAATCTGTGTGTTTTGTTTCGGAGACGAGTATTTTTAAGCAGCCATCAGAAAAATCTCATCACAGTTTACATGATTAGCCTACCGTTCCCTTACTTTTAGAAAAATCTCTGAATATCCAGATCTGTTTTAACATCAGCTGCTCCGACTAGCTGCCTGAACTCACAGCGACGGGGGGCTTCCCCACACTGACCCTCTATTGCAAGATGATTGTCTGTTTCTCCTGAAAGGTGGGACTTTCTCCTTGAACCGGCTCCACGATTGGTTAAGAGACACAGAGCAGTCAGTGCCCTGTCTCCTCAATAATATATATGTTTTTTTTATCTTAATATAATACAGGAAATTTACTGGAAAATACTAATACGGGAGGACAGCGGGAAAGAGGAGTAAAATACGGTAGTTTCCCGGTCAAAACGGGAGATTTGACAGGTATGGTGTAGTGTGAACATGCACAACGACTGATGACTCAAAAAAAGTTGTGTAGTGTGAACCTGACATTAAACGGTCACCTGCACCCACACGACTCCACCACCATGTCCTCGTACTGTTTGTAAACCACGTTATTCCCAGCGTCAATGTACAGGATGCTGATGGGGCTGAGTTTGGACGGCACGCAGCAGCTGGGCGGCATGTTGCCGGGGTTCATGGAGTTCATCAGAGTCTGTATGATGGCGTGGTTGGTGGGTTCCAGGTGAGACCTGAGGGGAAAGTCGCAGATTCCCTCGCAGTGGTGAGCTTCATAATCCAGAGGGGCTATGATCCAGTCGTCCCAGCCCAGCTCCCTGAAGTTGACGTGTAGCGGCTTCTTGCTACACCTGGCTTTAGACTTCCTACCGTGCCTCTTTCCGTGCCGGTTGTTCTGAGCCGTCCGTCGCTTCCGCCGAAGTTTAGGAGGTTTAGAGTCAGGATCCCACGTCTTAATCCTCTCCCGCTTCTCGTAGAAAAGACTCTGTCTCTTCTTGGACCTGGTGAACACCACCAAGATGGCTTTCTTCTGCTGCGGACGACCGTGCCGGTGGAAGCCGAGGTCCCGCAGGTCCACGTCCCTCTCAGGGTTGTCCAGTTTGGCCTTCAGCTCCAGACAGAAGTGCTTCCCCTGCGAGTGAAGGCGACGCTCTGCGAAAACGTCCCACACGTCTAGAACCAGCCATCGTGGTTTGTGGGAGTTCTCCAGATCCAGGGTTCTGGAGTCTAGAAGCTTGTGGGTTTGGCAGGAATGAAGCTGAAGCCCCACAGAACCGGTTTCAGACTCCTGGAAGCTTCCAGAGACCTTCGTGTATATTCTCAGTTCAGCTCCCAGCAGCTCCGCTTTATCAGAGAGCGTAGACACATCAAACGAATACCTCTGTTTCCACAGCGGAGAGGTCGAAGGGTCATCTGCAAGAGAAAGTGGAGATGTTGGTGTTCGTGATGTGGTGCTTTCATCTAGGTTTCACTAAACCTATTGATGGCATGCATTTCAATGAGAGAATGATAAAAGTAGAATTTGCAACACAGGGATTCTCATTATTAGCTACCACTTAATAAATAAATAAATAAATGAAATAAACCAAAAAAAACAAGTGTGCATGTCTACCAAGAAGGCGAGGGAGAATAAAAATGCAAAGTTGAAGGAGCCAATAGGAAGCGCTGAGCCAAATTTGGATAATATTTATTTATAAAGTTTAAAATGTTTTCAAACTATGCTAATATTTAGGTGTGAGTGAGTAAGAGACATGTATGAGAGAACGATTTTAGATCAATTTATATTGATATATATTTAAAATTTTTCCTTCTTTTAAAAATTTCAGAAGGTTTTTAGCAGGTTTAAAAACCTGTTTACACTGACTTCCATTGAGCGTTAAGAAGAAAAATTCCCTTCTTCTGTAAATTTACAATTTTAAAGATGTTTTCAGAAGTCAGTCAAAAGTGAGTATTATGAATTGACCAATAGAAATGCTACAAAATTTAGATTAAAAACTCTTTTCATAGTCGGCAATTCACAGTTAACAATTTCTGTTCTTTCTTATTAAGAAGCTTTTTTAGAGTCTGTTTAAATAGACTTTCATTGACAGTAATACAGTGTACAATACAGTGTACAATACAGTGTATAATACAGTATATATTACAGTGTATATTTGAGTGTATAACACAGTATAAAATACAGTGTATAATACAGTATATATTAGTGTATATAATACAGTATATATTAAAGTGTATACTACAGTATTTATTAAAGTGTATAGTACAGTATATATTAGTGTATAATACAGTATTTATTAAAGTGTATAGTACAGTATATATTAGTGTATAATACAGTGTATATTAAAGTGTATAATACAGTATTTATTAAAGTGTATAGTACAGTATATATTAGTGTATAATACAGTGTATATTAAAGTGTATAATACAGTATTTAATACAGTGTATAATACAGTATATATTAATGTATATAATACAGTATATATTAAAGTGTATAATACATTCTGCACTCACCGTGGCCGGTATCTACGAAGCTGGTGATGGTGTTGGCGGCTTTGGAGGAGCGGAAGAAGGTGGCGTTGAGCCCGAGTCTCTCTGCGGAGGAGAAGGTCTTGTAGATGGAGAGCATGTAGTCGTGCGGCTCCACGGAGCGCCAGCGCTTCCTCCTGCCGGGGACCCCCTCCCTCACCCGGCCGCGGCCCCGGGAGCCCCCCGCGGGGAGAAGCTGCGTGGCTGAGGAGCTCTTCTGCTCCGGAGACACGGAGCTCAGCGCCGGGCAGCTGCGCAGGAGGAGGAGCAGGAGGAGGAGAGAGAAGCTGAGGAGCCGCTGGAGGAGCATTCTGCAGGAGTTTCAGCCGCTACAGGAGAGAAAGATCCAGAGGAGGAGATCCGAGAGATCCTTCAGACCCGCAGCTACAACTTATAACAGCTCCCAGCCATGAACCTCCTCCTCCTCCACCCTCATACACTCACTCCCACCTACAGACCTGCAGGAGCCTCCACAGATACCTCACACATCAACCACCTCACACTACCTTATATACCATCCTCACTCCACCTCACAGAACGACCTCCAAATTATGAAGTCATAATTATGAGATGCTAAGTCATCATTACGAGTGAGTTTGTCATAATTATGGGATGATAAGTCATAATCATAAGACAATAAGTCATAATTAAAAGATAATAAGTAATAATTATGAAATAATAAGTCATAATTATGAGATGCTAAGTCACAATTATGGGATTATAAATCATAATGATGAGAAACTAAGTCATAATCATAATTATGAGATGCTTAGTCATAATTATAAGATGCTAAGTCATAATTATGAGATAATAACCCCATACCTAGTATCTTATAATTATGACCTACTAGCTCGTAATTATGAATTAACACCTATAATAATTACTTATTATCTTGTAATTAAGATGTAGTATTTCATAATTATGACTTAGTTTCTCATAATTATGACTTAGTCGAGCACCCTTATTTTTCCCAAGTGGTATTATCAATATTTTTTGATAAAGAATGAGTTTAATAAACATGCATTGTGGACTAGAATTAAAACAAATAATTGTAAAAATATCAGGTATGAATTATGTTTTAGAATATTATATACACTAAAATGTGATTAGTTCTGCTGTCACATCAGTGTCAGAGAGATTGTGGGTTTTTTTATTAATAGAGAGAGCAGAATCCTTCAGTAGAAGATCTGTGAGATCTGAATAAACTCCATGGGGGTCTTAGGACCTCTGGTGGCCAACAGTCAGAAATTCAGACAGTAAACCAGTCTGAATAATTCAGTTCAGGATCTGCTTTTACTGGTAGCTGGATTCAGATGATCTAAGCTGGTGTTTGATGGCCAAGATGGTTTAGAAGCTGATCATGCAGGTGACAGTTTGATAAAGAAATGTATCTCCCCATGCTGAGAGATACATGGAGAGCTTCGGTTACAGTGCATTACCGGCTGATAATGGTACTCATGGAATGCCTCTCAGCCAATCAAATTGCAGGGTCTGAATTTACTGTGGTATAATTAAAGATATCTAACTATACTTAAGTCAGTGAATGAGTGAGTAAATGAATGAGTGAGCGAGTGGTCAAACCTTCAATGTTTAAGGCTAAAAGAAGAGCCAGTGGAAGCAGATTTATGTAGCTGTTATGTTTTATTGATCATAAAAATGTCAGAAAAAGGTGCATTTTAAAATTAAATGTGTGTTGCATATAAGAAACATTTATTTATTTGATTGGATATTAATTATAATTAACTTCATACACTTCATTCATGCATCTAGACAAGATCATTCAAGTTTCATTTATATTGCAGTAAATGTTCACATTGTTGTTCACATAGTTCAGTAGAGGACATTGTGTATGTGTGCATTGTGTATCTCTGCGTTACGTCATCTTTATAACATTTTTATAACATCTTTATAACATCCTATTAAGAGGTAGACTATAATTTTCCGAGTAAACAATGAAAAAAGACATAACATTTGAGAATATAATCATCATATAATATAAATTGAATTTAATTAGATTATAATATGTTGATCATGGATAGTAAAGTAAGAAATATATTATTATTCTTTAGAAAAGTAAATTATAAGTATAATATTTAGGCACTTTGACTTTGGCTGATGTTTCCTGGAGTACCTGAAGTTTTCCTGATTGGTGGGCTGAGTTCAGACTGCAGGCAAATCTGATTTATTTCTCAAATCGCAGTCCTTGATTTTTTTTTTTATTAGTTATTTGTTATAAGTGATCGGGTTGAATCTGCTATTAATATCTCATGTAGTGATACATGTAGCCCTTGTTTGGGATTCCTAAACTTCTGTTTTTTAGGATTTTATGTGTTTTTTTATGTTTAGAAAACAAATTAAAACTCTTTAAAAAATCCTGATCTCTAAATGTGGTTTGGATCTTGTTTTTTTTTTTTTGCTGTCAAGAATATCAAAAATAAATCGAAATACAATCTAAATATGCTAAAAATCAGACTAGCCTTTATTATTTGAATGATTTGGCCAATTTAGGATCTTCAGGAGCTTCAGAAACACCAGGAACTTCAGGAACTTGCTTCAGCTGGTCTACAGGACACAGTACAAGAGATGCAGGACACTCAGCAGCATCAGCGTATACACAGTCCCTATTTTGAGAGCAGGACTGGAGTCAAAGACGCTGCTGCCATCGGTGGTGGACCCCGGTATAGAGGTGGTTGCTGTGGTGCCTGTGGTTTGTGGAGAAGTAGTAGAGCATTAGCAGCAATTAAAGGTTAATCAATGAGAAATAATTCACTGAAAACACTGATAATCAATGATAGTTACTGATAATCACTGTTTTATCCTTTTTTACAGCATAAAACATAAAGTTTTAAACTTAAAATGTAAAAAAAAGTGACATTTAACTACTAAAAGAGTCGAAAACAAACTAAAAAACTCCAACAAAATCAGAAAAAACTTTTAATAAAAAGTACACTACCTATGAATCTATTATGAATGCATACATAATGATGAATACATGGTATGGTATACATAATACCTTATTATATTGACTGTTGTTCATAAGCTATAGCTATAGAAAACCCATAAGCACTTATAGCAACATGCACAACACTATATAAAAGGCATGGCACAGGCATGAGATGTCATAAAGGTTTAAAAATAATATTATGAACAATATTCTAATACACAGATATAATAAAGCATTATGAAACCTCTCTTTGTAATGTGATATAGTGTTTTTTAATGTGTTATATACAGTATATTACTGCAATGACAGAACATATAAGAGTTATATAGGTTTATGATGGTCATTATAAGGTAGGATGTATGCCATATATATATATATAAATTCATAATGCATTAGGGATACAGGATTCATAGGAAGCTTTAACAAACATCTTTTTCTTTTTAATGATTTAAACCATGTTTTTTTTCTTCGTTTTTTTAGGTTTATCGGAAAAGTGTACTTTAATTTAATTGTAAAATTCTATAAATTTCAGATTAATAATCTACTGATGTTGTGACTGGCACTGAGTAATGCTGTGGTGCAGCAAATATGAATGAGTGACAATATTTTTAGCTATATTAGAGAAGTAGTAGGAGAATTAAACTCACTTGAGGAATCTGCAGTAGCACTGACGGTGGAAGGCACGCTCTTGACGGTGAAGGACCTGGATTGAGTCATCCAGTTGTTTAGGGTAAAAGCGAGCGTCATGTTCTCTCCTGTAAAATCCAAAAAAACATTGGTCAACAAGATAAAATTTATATTAAATTAATACAAACTGTAACTGGAAGTGTAAGAGTTTCAGGGAGCCTCAGTGTCTATGTTACCTTCTGGCTATGTTACCTTTTTCTGTTCTCAATAAATCCAGAAAAAACTTATTCTATATTTGTGATTTCCTCACGATTAATGACCGTCCACCTGTCTGACCCGATAATGATGGATTTTCCACCTCAGGTTATTTTGTCTCGTCTCCCACCAGACTGATCCACCCATCCATCATCACCACAGATCAGCTGCCCATCATCCATATATATATGTATTTAAACCAAATATTATAGACTGTATGTTTGATTTTTTTTTACAGTAGGTAAATGTTTGAGTAAAATGAACATGTTGTTTTATTCTATAAACTACAGAAAACATTTCTCCCAAATTACAAATAAAAATATTCTCATTTAGAGCATTTATTTGCAGAAAATGAGAAATGTCTGAAATAACAAAAAAGATGCAGAGCTTTCAGATCTCAAATAATGCAAAGAAAACAAGTTCATATTCATAAAGTTTTAAGAGTTCAGAAATAATCAATATTTGGTGAAATAATCCTGGTTTTTAATTACAATTGGCATCATGTTCTCCTCCACCAGTCTTACACACTGCTTTTGGATAACTTTATGCCACTCCAAATGATACTGAAGACACAGCAGGTAGTAAAAAACACATCACTCACCTGTAGTAGAGATGGCCAGGTCAGTGTAATTGGCCCAGCAGCTGGAGAAGGGGATGGTGGTGTTTCCGTACAGACCGTCCACCTCATTCCCGCGAGTGTCTTTCAGCACGGCTGTGATCGTGAGAGTCGTCACGCCCACTGATACACACTCACCCTGGAGACAAAGATCAGGACTTGAAAAGACTTTATGAAAAAGAGACGGCTAAGACCAGAAGAATTAGAGTTTTCTTTGCTCAAGTTCGTCCTCGGGCTGTTTTAGTGTTATTACAGTGCAGGTATGAGTCTCACCTGTTGGTCCACGGCCATGATGGAAGGCTGGGTGAAGAGGGGTCCAGGATTATACCCAGCCACCGGTTCCACCACCACCGTCAGAGAGGACACGCTCCTCACCGTCTGCACCACAGGATCCTCCCGTGTCACAGTCTGATCAGCCACCTAATCCACAAACAAAAAAAAACAACAAGTCCATGAACGAACTTTAAGTTAGCTTAGAATAGTGCACTAATAATGGTGAAAACTTTAAATGGTTGCTAAACTGTTTCTGTCTGAAAAGAGTGAAGAGTGGTTGCTGTGCTTCTAACTTTTGGTCCAAAAATGTTTGGCTAAATTTGAAAGTCAAAAAATTTCCGCCCATACCATTCTAACGGGAAAAAAAGTTCATTATTTTGATTTAAGAGTAGATCATGATTGGCTCAACATTATGACATAATTTCCTGGTTCTGGCTCAAAAAATGTGACCCGTAGAGCTGTTTGATATGATAGAGTTTTTTAGTTTATTTTCTTTTAGATTGTGGAATCTTAGGGAAAAATGTCCAAGCTGAAAAAGTCGTATTGCTCCAAAAAGCACAAGCAACCCCACAAAAGCTGTGGGACAAAACATATGTAATTTCAATAATTTTCTGGGAACACTTTTGTCCATGATTTTATATATGTAAGACATTATTATTATAATTTTAATCTTACAGTACTCCATGATGGATCGCTGGGTGGAGGAGACGGGGGAACGACGCCCATGGACGACACGTTGAAGCCGATGGACTGACTCAGGCTGCCGGTGACGGCGGCTTGACCCAGGTTATCCGTGATGTTCTTCAGCACCTGAAACTGCTCAACATCTGCAAATACAGAGACACAACATGCTACTGTTCATGGTGAGGGTTTACATTAGTTTACATTACAATTTTACACAACTTTTTAGCATATAGTTATAGCTTTTAGCATCAGAATAACTTGATTGCTGCTTGATTGTGTTTATTTTGAGTTCAAATTACTTAAAATATGGTACAAATTCTAAGTAAGAATGATTAAGATAATTATCCCTAAAATAAGCTAAATAATCACTTAAACACTTACTGAAAAAGATTGTGATTATATATTGCTGTTTCTCTTTTTTCCGGTGGCAACCTCTGCAGAGTGTCCAGTCAGAACACTAGTCGATTTGAGTTGTTCAGAAAAAGATTTATTCACTCTTCACACCCGCAACACAGTGTTCACAAGCTGATTGTAATATATCAGATAGCTGAGTAACATCTGGTAAGAATCTGAATCTATGATAGATTGCATGAGCTTAGTAGCATAAGTAGTAATGTGTTAATGTGTGTGGTTCTGAAAATAAAGAATGGGAAAATAATTGACTAGTTTCTCTCAATAAGCTTAACTTAGCAATAGCTGCAACAGTAACTTTTATCACACAATTCACATATAAATTAGTCTTACATAGCTAGTCCTTAGCTTAATGAAATAAGGTATATAGAACACAAATCAGCCTGAACTTAGCATGATCAAGCAGTACTGATGCTAACAATAAGCTAAATAACGCATTAGCATGCTAATCGCGATTAGCATCGATTAGCGTCTAGTAGCTAACATCACAAAATAACAGAAATATGCTCAGTGCATCTAAATAACAGAATGAGTATTACACTAAACCAATATGAATAAACTTATAGTGGCTAAACTCACCATTTGATGCACGCACGACACATTGTCTAAATAGAGAGTCAGCCTGCTGCTGCTCCACCTTGCCCCCTTGCTGCAACTGGCAATTAGGGACCTAGAGGGCCTTTCAATGATTAACATAGGTGGCTAACCACCTGCCTGACTAAAAAAACTGACAAATAGTATGGCAAACCAATAACAAACCAAAATCACAGCTGGGCTTTTGTACAGCCGCCCCCAAATATGTTATGCATATTTGTATCTAAAAGACCATCTACTCATTGTCGTCTGGAAGGGCTTGAAGTCTGATCAATCTAGCCACTGGTCGAAGGTAGGTGCGGTCCTTTACTAGCACCTCAGCGGTCCTTATTCTTCCATCGGCTCCAGGGTGGACAGCCTTGACTCTTCCAACTAACCACAGGGCCCTTGGTGTCTGAGGGTCCACTATCAACACTACTGCACCCACTGTAAGGTCCTCCTTGTCCTTCTGCCACTTCTGTCGGGTTTGTCGTGTTGGCAGGTAGTGACGAATGAATCTGACCCAAAATTGATCAGCCAGAACTTGACTGTGTCTCCATCTCTTGCGGGTTAGGAGCTCTGACGCTGGATAAATCACTTGGGACAGAGAGCCGTCTGGCCGCCCCATGAGAAGGGAATTTGGGGTCACAGGATCCGGATCCGAGATGTCTGAGGATACGTAACCCAAAGGCTTAGAATTCAGTATGCCCTCAATCTCTATCAGAACCGTCCTGAGCACCTCATCTGACACTGTTTGTGCTCCAAGAACGGGGTACAGTGCAGCCTTAACAGACCGTATCTCCCTTTCCCACGCTCCACCAAAGTGGGGGGCGCTCGGTGGGTTGTACTGGAACTCAATCTGTTGGGCTCCCAACTGCTCTTTCAAGGCTGGCTGGAGGGCTTGGAATGCTTCTTTCAACTCTGTATCACCACCCCTAAAATTTGTCCCTCTGTCACAAAGGAGCTCATGTGGCTTTCCTCTCCTGGAGATGAAACGACGGAGTGACAGGAGGAAGGAGTCAGTATCGATGCTTGAAAGAAGGTCTATGTAGACCGCCCTAGTAGTTAGGCACTTGTACAATAGGCCCCAGCGCTTTTCATTTCGCCTTCCCACTCTGACTTGGAAAGGTCCGAAACAGTCTATTCCAGTAGAGTAAAAAGCGGGCTTGTAGAGCCTTAAACTGGAGAGGGGCAAATCAGCCATTTGTGGGATGTCAGGTGTTCCACGCCACTTGCGACATTCAGGACAATTGTGTTGAAACTTGCGAATTGCTTGCCTGCCTCTCAAGATCCAGTAGTGTCGTCTAATCTCTCCAAATACTCTTTCCGGGCCAGGGTGGTGCAAGTCGTTGTCATAGTGTTTGATGATCAATGTTGTAATATGATGAGCAGGATCAAGCACAATAGGGTGTTGCACCTCTGGGCTTAGCTGCTCACACCTACGCAAACGACCTCCGACACGAATGAGCTGTGTGCTTCTATCGAGTTCAGGGGCTAGTGTGGCTAGCCTACTGTGCGCAGAAACAGGATTTCCTTTCTGTAGCTGAGTCAGGTCATCTGGAAAACTATCAATCTGTGCTTGACGAAGCACATCCAACTCAGCCTTCTTGAAGTCATCTGCTGACAGACTGCTGGTATCTGAATCCACCCTGTGTTTTGACTGTGCTACAGCTTCAAGGAGCTCTTGGAATGTATTGTATTGACTGATGTCCAGTTGTGGTAAGACTGTAGTCAAACTGGTGGCTCCACAGAAAGTGTGCTTCCGCTGCTCCTCATGAATTGGGGATGACATTTCAGAGGGTTGCTCTGGCCACTTAGCTTCTGGCTGCGAGAGGAACGCTGGGCCCTGAAACCAACGAGTGTCTTCTACCAGCTGTGACAGGGTCTTGCCCCTGGTAATGTCATCCGCTGGGTTTCTCTGCGAGTCCACATAGCACCAGGTCTCTGATTCAGTTAACTCCTGAATCTCAGCTATCCTAGTTCCCACAAAGACTTTGAATGTACAGGATTCTGATTGCAGCCATGTAAGAACTGTGGTAGAATCTGTCCAATAGATGTATCGATGGACCTCTAGGGATAGCTCTCGTTTCAAGACTGATGCCAACTGAGCACCTGTCAAAGCGGCAGAGAGCTCCAGTCTAGGGATCGACAACTGACGTTTAGGGGCCACTCGTGAACGGGCAGTGATAAATGCAACTTGGGTGTGTCCACTGCTGTCTTCGGTGCGCAGATACGCCACCGAACCATAGGCCTTCTCAGACGCGTCACAGAAGACATGGACACTACGGTTGCAGGTGCTGCTATCCAGCTCTTCAGTAGTGTAGCACCTAGGCACACTAATGTGAGATAACTGTGGTAGTTCTTCTACCCAGGAGAACCATGCTTGTAGTAGGTTATCAGGCAGATCTGGATCATCCCAATCACGCTTCTGATCCCAGAGTCTCTGTACCAAGACCTTAGCTCTGGTAGTAAATGGAACAATGAAACCAAGAGGATCATACTGTTTGGCGAGGATCCGGTATATGCTACGCATTGTGGGCTGCCTGTCGACCTCTAGCTGGCCATTTTTGTAGCTGAGTGTGTCTGACTGGCAGTGCCATAACATACCAAGGGCGCGCTCCTCTGGGTCTGCTATGTCTTGGTTAAGCCAGAGCTCGCTGCTTTCAGACCTGGACTCAGTAGGCAGGTGGCTGATGATTTTAGGACAGTTGCTGGCCCACTGTCGCAAATCAAACCCACCTTGGGCCAAGAGATGGCGAAGAGCATCCACTAGGTGCCTTGCCTCTTCAGCTGATTGTAGACTTTGTAGATAATTATCTACGTAGAAACACTGCTCCACGGATGTGCGCAATTTGTCTCCGGGCTCAGTGTGGTCAGCCACATGCTTTTGGAGAGTGAACGTTGCACAACAGGGGCTTGATGTAGTTCCAAAGGGCAGGACCTGCCACTGGTAGACATCAGGCGGGTCAGCTCTTTTCATTTCTCTCCAAAGGAACCTCAGGAGTGGTTGGTCCTCTGGGAGGAGGCGAACCTGATGGAACATGCCCTTTATATCAGAACTGATGGCAAAGGCATGTTCCCGAAAGCGGAGGAGAGCCCCGAGCAATGTAGCACCTAGCACGGGTCCGGGAAGGAGATGATCATTTAAACTGACACCCTTGTAGGAGAATGAACAATCAAAAACAATTCTATTCTTCCCATTATGCTGGACCATGTGGTGGGGCACATACCAACCAGGACTTTCCTTTAGATCCTCCAGGGGTATTTTCTTCACATAGCCAGCCTCAGTCAACTTGTGGATCTCGTTACTGTAGGTGGCAGCCTTTTCAGGATTGTTTGCAAGCGTCTTCTCCAAACTGCGCAAAGGGGCCATTACTGCCTCTTTAGGAGCATCCAGGGGGGGTAAGCCCTTTTTCCACAGCAGCGGTGTAGCATACCTTCGAACTCCCTCTACTTCGACCCGAACAGTCTTCTTTTCCAGAATCTGTATGGCCTGTGTGTCCTGTCTCGACCGTGTCACAAGTTTCTCATTACGATAGGGCAAAGTATCTAACTGCCACAGCCTTTTGACATGGCTGAGTAACTCCGAGGGATCTGAGACAATGGTTGTCAGAAGGCACTGCTGAATGGGAAGGCTATACTTCAGCAACTTAGAAGGGCCTTGAAGTGACCATCCCAACTTGGTCTTGACTGCAGCTGGCCCTCCAGGTGGTCCCAGACGGACAGGCTCAACTGGTGTTATAAGGTGTGGATGGTCTGATCCTATGAGTAGAAGGGGTTGTGCACAGTCAATGGGCTGGAGTGGTAGGCTCTTTAGATGACGATATAGTCTCTTGAGAGCGACAACGGGATAAGTATGGGGTGCCAGGCCAAGCTCTTTTGCTGTAAACGCCCTGTGAATGTGGAATGTCTTACTTGGTTGGTGAGCAGGCGATACTGAGAATGACACTGTAGCTCCATGAATGACACGCACATCCTGGCGCACAGTTCGCAGGGATAGCTCCTCTGGAACTCCTTGCAGTCCAAGCTCTTGGGCTGCCTCATACAGCAAGATGGTTCGCTCTGAGCCATCATCTAGCAGCGCATAGGTATCTAGGGAGGTGTCACCATGTTTCAGAATGACACGACTCATTTTCAGTAGCACTTTGCTGCTGCCAGTAGGTCTGTCCACATAAAGGGTCTCAGCTGTAGAACTGAAAGGTTTGGCACTCTCTGAGAGCCCAGCAGTGTTCTTTGTGAAGGTAGCAGTCTTGTCATTCTGCCTTGTGTTCACCTCATGAAGGACCTCTAGATGGCGCTTGTCGCATCTCTTACATTTAGCCTTCAATGTGCACTCAGTTGACAAGTGGTCTCGTCCACATTTCCAACATCTCTGATTGGATCGAATCCATCTTTCGACTTGCTCTCTAGTAAGGATCTTGAAGTTGACACACTGGTTGAGATAGTGTTGAGTGGTATTACAAAAGGGACAGAATTTCTTGGGCTTCTCAGGTAGCCACTCTGCACTGTTAGACTGTGTTTTAGGCTTAGACGGGCAGACTCTCAGCTCACCACTATGAAGAACTGTGGTGGACCTGATCTGGCGATTCTTGCACTGCTCTTTGTAGCTCTGATGTCCCTTACTTTGGTAAACGCTTAGTTGAGCATCATCCACCTGCACTCTTACTTCATATTCCAGCCATGCTGCAAGATCTAGAAGGGTAGGAATGGGTGTTCTAATGGGATTTACATACCTCCTGAAACTTGCTCTCAAGTCGTGAGGCAGCTTGCCCAGGAGCCTTGAAACGTGTGAACCACACCATAGCTCAGTCTGTCCACTGCTTCCAAGCTGCTCCAACATGCCAACCAAAGCGCGCACCTTAAGTGCAAATTGACGAAAAGCCTTAGCATCGCCGGCTCTTACGCTAGGTTCCTCCATTAGCTTAGAGATGCGCTGAAGTGCAAGCTGGTGTGGCTGACCATACAACTCAGTCAGAGCTTCCATAGTGTCAGAGTATGGATACCGACTGTTACTATAAGAGTCAGCAATAAGCAATGCTTCTTCAAGCTTTAGGTGATCCAATAAGACCTGGAACTTAAAGCGCTCTGTGGAATCAGCAGGAAGTAGGTTTTCAAGAGCAACTTTGAGTCTGGTAAACTCACGTGGATCTTCATGGATAAAGTCAGGAATCTTTGGTTTAGGTCCCCGGTAGGTGAACTCTTGCTCTATTGGAAGGCGTCGATGATGACGATCAGGTGAGTAAGATGGTTCACGGTGTCTCTGTCTGTGATAATGACTGGAGTCATTGCCTCTTGGTGTGGTGGATCTATACTGGCTTGACTGGTCATGATGATAGTCAGCAGGTGTACTCGTATAATGATATGCATGGGACGGTGAAGATCTGCGAGGATGATTCGGATGCTTGGCTGAATCAGGAATAGGGTCGTTACGTAAAGAAAGTCCATGTTGTGGAAGTAGTTCACTGCGGTGATTTGTCTCGCTGCTCTGTTGTCTACTTCTCTGTTTATGGTCATAACTAGGCCTGTGCTCTAATCTTTTGATGCTTTCGGTTATTTCTTCAATCTCAGCTTGTTCTGTTGTGTGCTGCACATTGCCCTGAATTGGTCTAGATGCCGATGTGGGCTGTGTACTGCACATATCCAGCTGATCTTTTGAAAAGGTATCAAGACACTGAGAGACAGGCGAGCTTGATCTGGAGGATGTGGCAGTGGCTCCGCGGCCATAGGACTGGGAATGCAACATAGCTCTCCATTGATCCTGTTGCTCTTTCATTTCTGCTAAAGTGCGTCTCAGGAGTGTGTTCTCTTCAGCGAGAATATACATGCACTTCTCTACTCCTGATGACTTTGATCTATCTGCATCTGGGTCTTCATTTGTTGTGGGTGACTGACTAGGCTTGGTATGACCACTAATCTCATCCTTTCCTGCGTTTGACATGTTTAAGCTGCAGAACTTGCCAGCATCCGGCTCGAAGGACCATGAAAAAGATTGTGATTATATATTGCTGTTTCTCTTTTTTCCGGTGGCAACCTCTGCAGAGTGTCCAGTCAGAACACTAGTCGATTTGAGTTGTTCAGAAAAAGATTTATTCACTCTTCACACCCGCAACACAGTGTTCACAAGCTGATTGTAATATATCAGATAGCTGAGTAACATCTGGTAAGAATCTGAATCTATGATAGATTGCATGAGCTTAGTAGCATAAGTAGTAATGTGTTAATGTGTGTGGTTCTGAAAATAAAGAATGGGAAAATAATTGACTAGTTTCTCTCAATAAGCTTAACTTAGCAATAGCTGCAACAGTAACTTTTATCACACAATTCACATATAAATTAGTCTTACATAGCTAGTCCTTAGCTTAATGAAATAAGGTATATAGAACACAAATCAGCCTGAACTTAGCATGATCAAGCAGTACTGATGCTAACAATAAGCTAAATAACGCATTAGCATGCTAATCGCGATTAGCATCGATTAGCGTCTAGTAGCTAACATCACAAAATAACAGAAATATGCTCAGTGCATCTAAATAACAGAATGAGTATTACACTAAACCAATATGAATAAACTTATAGTGGCTAAACTCACCATTTGATGCACGCACGACACATTGTCTAAATAGAGAGTCAGCCTGCTGCTGCTCCACCTTGCCCCCTTGCTGCAACTGGCAATTAGGGACCTAGAGGGCCTTTCAATGATTAACATAGGTGGCTAACCACCTGCCTGACTAAAAAAACTGACAAATAGTATGGCAAACCAATAACAAACCAAAATCACAGCTGGGCTTTTGTACACTTACACAATGCTTAGTAAGGCAGAACGTCTTATCAGAGAAGAAAATAAGATTTATTGCCTTACATTTAGAAAATTTTACTTGCTAAGATTTAGTTTTTTTGCAGTGCAACTACATGTATTTATTTTAACTTTTTTTGTCAGTATGGTGGGTGTTTAGGTCAGACTGCTTGTATGTGTGTGTGAGTGTGTGTGTGTGTGTAGTATGTGCGTGTTCTGCTGATAGTTCCTCACCGCTGGTGCTGTTGGTGGTGGGCTGGTTGGTAGGAGGTTGCTGGATGGCGACCTGCACCGTGAGGCCTGCGGCGCGTCTCCTCCTCGCCGAGCCCTCTCTGATGATTTTGGAGATGCGGATCATGTTGGCGGGAACTCGGAGGAAGGCGGCCAGATTGGCGATGAGTTTGTCCCCGAAGAACTCGGCCTCGGTCATGGCCGGGAGGTTGAAGGCGATGAAGAGAACCGGAGACGTGCGGATCTCCACAGGGGTGGAGCCCTGCACCAGAACGTACAGCATCTTATAATCAGGATCGAAGAAGTTGGAGCCGATCGGGGAGCTGAGTTTGGGGACGTACTGCCCTAAAGGATGGAGATCATCAACAGCAAACCATGAGTTACCATTACATTACTGATTTTATCATTTAATTTCTAATTATTACCCCCATTTTCTGCTCAATTTACACGGGCAACTACCCAACCCACTCATTAGGACTCCACTCATCAATACCAGGAGGAGTTCTGATAAATCAGCTCACAGATGCAGCCTTGTGCTGATCCACATCACCCTAGGAGTGATGAGGGAAAAGAGAGAGGGCCATTTACTGTACTGTACCCACCCAGAGAGAGCAAGGCCAGCAGCTGATGGCAAAGTGCATGACCTGGATTTAAACCAAAGCGATCTCCTGATCTATCCATCTTAACCAATATACATGATTTTTTTGCATTATTCAAAAATGTATGTGTTTGTTAAAGTCTTGCATTGTACTAGCCTGTGCTTCTTAAAGAAATATAGATGATGACACATTTTCTGAGAAAAAAAAGCATTATTTTTTTTGATGAATATTTAAGCTTGATTATTAAATAAATATATAATTAATTATTCTATAAAGTGTGAATTTTTTGTTTACTGTAATGAAGCTGCTGGAATCTTAATTTCTATCCATCCATCCAAATTAATATACATAATATTTTGCATAATTTAAAATTTGTATGTGTTTTTACATTTATAAATAAAAAAGTAAGAACATGACACATATTTTAAAGAATATTAAAGATTAATTATTAAATATATATAATAAATTACTATATAAAATATAATCAATCAATTGTTTAAAAACAAATCTGTTGTGGTTTATACTCTGACGCTGTTTCTGGTTGTATTTCTGGTTGTATTTACATTTAACTAATATATATATATATATATATATATATATATATATATATATATATATATATATATATATATATATATATATATATATATATAACTAAAGTAATGATGTTGTACCTGTGTAGGTAGGCTCCAGCAGGGTATAGTCCGTTCTCTGAGAGTTCCACTGCGCGTTGGTCGGTGCGACGAGCTGTTTGTTCACGTACACGTCTAATCGCTGAGGATTTGAGTAAAACACAGCGACCACAACACTCTACAAACAGAGGATAAAAAAAACAAACCACCAAAAACATTAACGATCCAAACCATCAGCTGATTCTTCAGCATCATTACAGAATCATCAGTGTATAAAATACTTATTTTTCTATAGCTCTAGCTGTAGTACCTCAGTGGGTTTAGCATTAAGGAGCATGAGTCTCAGTTTCTGAGGGGAGGTGCTGGTGAAGAAGACGTCGTAGGACTTGTTTGTAGCTACAATGCTGTGGAAGAGGGACACTCTCTTTTGGCAGGTGTAGCCGGAACACCAGCCGTGGTCCTGCGGGCCTGTTAAAAAAATACAAGATTTTATCATATTAAATATATCAGTAAATGTCAAAATATGCAGTCATACTAAAATATTTTTAAATATATCTAATATTAACATAGATCTACAGTCGTGTGAAAGAGCGTTCAATAATAATTAAACATGTAATGCAGTTTTTTTTAATGATTTTTATTATTAAGGGTGAAAAAAAGAATCCAAACCTACATGGCCCTTGTGAAAAAATGTTTAATTTCTCTAACCACAACCAGGCCTGATTACTGACACACAAGGTTTTAAAGCTATTTCTAGAGTTTTGGGACATTGAGAGCCATTATCCACAAATACAGAAAACGTAGACACAGTGGTGAACCTTCCCAGGAGTGGCCGGCCGGCTGACCAAAATTACCCCAAGAGGGCAGCAACAACTCATTCAAGAGGTCACAAAAGACCAGGTAAAAATGGTGTGCCGAGACAAAACCACTGCTGAGCTGAAAGAACATTAAAACTCGTCTCAATTTTACTAGAAAACATCATTAGATTAACTCTCAAGGCTTTTGGGAAAATACATTTTCTGTGGACTGACGAGACAAAAGTAGAACTTTTGATAGGAGTGTTTAAATGCTTGATTGCAATTGTTGCTGATAAATGTGCAATAACCAGTTATTGGGTATAAAGTCCAGTGATTTACCGTTCAACAGATCAATATAGCCGCTTCCCAGCACAGCGACAGGAGAGAGACGCCTGGTTTCAGAGTCCGAGTCCAGACTCTCGATCACGAGCATCCTGTAGTTCATGGAAAAGCACTTGTAGGCCTGCCAAGAGCTCATATATGTGCAGCTCGAGTCCCGGATAACACCTGCATAACATCCATAAATATAACTTACACAGAAAATTTATCCTTTTTTTTTTTAAATATTGTGACTTTTCCAGTTGTTTTATGACCATGAGAACCCTGAATTTAAGACTTCTTAACAATCTGCAGATACCCTGTGTTTAGGTAAATGTATTAAAATCTATTTTAAATAAACCCCCCCTCACCTTTGTTTGGTGCTATCTGGCTGACGGGAATGCGGCTGCCGTTGAGGGCGGTGAGCATGACTTTGGGGATGCGGTAATCTCCGACTCCGTGCCGGGGGTCCCCGTTCCACTCGTACTCAGACTGGGGAACCACAGCTCCCACACTTCCCAGTAAAGTACCATCCAGATCAACCAACAGGCTCTTCTTCTTCCCATCACAGTCCATATCCACACAGTCTGAGGGGTTCACCTTACTGAAATAAAACGCAGGAAATCATAGGTTATGATATGACAAAAAAAAAAAAAAAGTGACAATTATACAGTTTCTGGAGTGCGTTTTCCAAAAGTGATCAAAAAACGAGTCAATTTTGCATGGGTTTCCCAAAGAGCTTCGCAAAAAAAACCCTACAAATGTTGATTTAGCACTTCCAAATATACAGTATCTATTCACTATTCACTATTATACTCAAAAACAGAGAAATGCATTGTATTCAATATCATTTTATATATTCTGAAATCCAAATAGCAAACAGATGTACTTAGGCATTGTAAAATACTGTTAAACACACAAATGACTAAATAAATAAAAATATCAAAAATATCTATATTGATAAAATTGTTTTCTCAGTGTTTTAAAAGAGTTCCTGGAGGTTCTAAACAACAGTTGTTGCTTTTTAAATAGACTAAAAAGAATTAAAATGAATTAAAATCATGATTAATTTCTTTAAATGCTGAAATTTTCCTGTATTATTGGAAGAGAGACAGTAACAATAGTGGAGAGAGAAAGAGAGAAAATTCAGCACAGTGGCGGTGTGTCGACAACTTCATTGAAGTGTGGATGAATCTTTTAAAATAGAGCCAGACTTTAGAGCATATCCGCATTTCTGTACACATTTACATATACAGCTCTGGAAAAAATAAGAGAGCGCTTAAAAATGATGAGTTTCTTTGATTTTACCAAATTAAAAACCTCTGGAATATAATCAAGAGGAAGATGGATGATCACAAACCATCAAACCACCAAACTGAACTGCTTGAATTTTTGCACCAGGAGTAAAGCAGCATAAAGTTATCCAAAAGCAGTGTGTAAGACTGGTGGAGGAGAACATGATCCCAAGATGCATGAAACAAAACTTTGATTAAAAACCATCAGGATTATTCCACCAAATATTGATTATTTCTGTACTCTTAAAACTTTATGAATATGAACTTGTTTTCTTTGCATTATTTGAGGTCTGAAAGCTCTGCATCTTTTTTGTTATTTCAGACATTTCTCATTTTCTGCAAATAAATGCTCTAAATGACAATATTTTTGAGAAAGAAAGTCTCAATGAAAGGCTTTGCTATAGTAATACCTACCCCACATTTGGTCGATGAATGAAGGCCTGGGCGTTCTCTGTGCAGTCACTCTTGGTGATCCTCTGAACATAAATAGGGTGATGTAGATCCTCATTTTCTGGATTAGTTAAAAACATGAAGTTGGTCTGGCTGGAGCACACGCTCTTAAACCCAACAAAAGTGGTATCTGGAAGATAGAAATAGAAAAAAATAAGTTAAGCCACACAGGGTGTACTTTTCCCATTGTTACGATAGCAAAGAAACACTGACACGCCCTAAATCAAGCTGCAACATCTGCGGTTGATGGCTCACCTATTGATCACTAAAATAGGGCCCAAACAGTTTAAAGGGAGAAGACAGTAGGTACAAATTTAGGGATCTATATATTGCTAACATGGGTATGGATGTCTGACTGTTGACTGTTGTCAGGGTTTTAATCGGTCAGTGGTGCACCTGTTTTTTTCACAGCTAAGATAGCAATACATCAGAAATTTACCTGAACACACCTTATTCCCAGACCACCACGCCCATCAGTGTAGATATATTCATAAACTCTATTTCTATTGAACACTATTTGAACAATGCAGGTGAAGAAATGAAAATAGACTGTTGGTGGGGTGTAAGATAGCAATGAGCATTTCGACATGCCTTGTGCAGGGTGTAAGATAGGACCCACTGGACACACAACGAAGGTAGAGACGGCTTTTATACGATGTTAAATAGGGAGATGAGGACTTGAGGCATGTTTCTCCTCACAATTTTTGTTATTTCATAACTAAGAAATATATATAAATATATAAAATACATTTGAAACCTTACCAGAGACAGTCACGAGTCCACTGATGGCATTGTAGCTCATGAGTCCATCAAAAGCTTTGACTGGAGCTCCATTCTGAGCAGATTCAAACGTTGGCCAGGAGATTCCAGACCTTCCGCCTGACAGCAAATATCATCATGTTCAGCATTCAGATTATAAATATAATCAGATATATTGATATAATGAGAGTTTTGAACGTTGTTTTTATATTTATATAGCAGAACTGTACCAGTAAGAGGCCGAGGAGACCGACCACTTGAACTCAGAACCATGTTGGTTCCACCCAGAGGAATTCCATCACTGCAGTCGAAGTCTGGGCTGCTGCCGACAATTAAGGCATTCTGTAAAAAAGGAGAAGAAGGAGAAGAAGAAGAAGAAGAAAGCTTTAGATAGTGCTAATTTATCCCTAAAATACCTTTCAAATCTGTATTAACAGGGGCTCAGTCTCTAGCTCACCCCCAGCTAATGATGCAGACTGATAATCAATCAGTTACACTGGAGTGAAGGAGGTTGTATTAAAGATGAGGTGCTAGACTAGTACTGTCTGTGTGTGTATCAGATAATTAAGTTTTAAGTAACTGAGTAATTAATATGTAAAAATGCAAATGTGTAAATATGTAAATTTGTAAAAAAATTAAAAAGTAAATGCCTAAATATGTAAATGTGTAAATTTGTAAAAATCTAAATATGTACAAATGTAAATATATAAATGTGTAAATGTGTAAATTTGTAAAAATGTAAATGTGTACAAATGTAAATATGAAAATATGTAAAAATCTAAATATGTACAAATGTAAATATGTAAAGTGTCAATTTGTAAAAATGTAAATGTATAAAAATGTAAATATATACAAATTTAAAATTGTAATTGTGTAAAAATGTAAATTTGTACATATGTAACAATGTGAATATGTAAAAATATTATTTGTAACAAGGTAAATTTGTAAACTTGTAAAAATGTAAACTTGTAAACATGTAAATGTGTATATATACGTGTAAATGAAAGTAACATTATTATAACAGTAAGTCTGCTATCTGTGAGAGTATAGAGATTATATAGAGATATAGATAGAGATTATATAGAGAGAGGATATTCTATAGAGAGAGTCTGTTATTAAAACTCTTACCTGTATCAGTACAGTTTTATTGGAATATGCATGGGTGACTGATGGCGGCTCATAGATCAGTGGCATGATTCCCATCCCATTATCAACCAGAGTCACATTAGAAACGATTACACTCATGGAAACCTGAAGAAGAAAAAAAAAATTTCCTAAACGTTTCATAGGATATTTATTTTTGTGTCACTGTCCAAATACCTATGGACATAATTGTGTCAGTAATAAATTAGACTGAAATGAAATATTAGAAAATAAAATTAGATTTTCTTAATGTGTTGAAAATCAGCACTGGAGCTCGAGTTAAAGGATTTCTTTTTTTAATTTTCAAATACTCATATAGAGGACAAAAACACTGATGAATAGTCGAAGATTAAAGGTGTCCTTCCACTAAAATCCCCTTTTTTTCGTCTATGTGTTGAAATAGGATCTCCGGTGGATTTGGTGTTTTACAGACACAGACTCTAAGACTAGGTCAGTGGCTGAACTGCACTTAGCAGGGCATTATTACACATGTTGTAAAGTAGAATATAACATTGTAAAGACTGTTATTAGTGTAAAATTGTCTTTATTTTTAAAACGTTTCTAACTGTTGTCCGTCTCGCTGCCTCCTGGTGTCGCAGTGCTGTTAGCCAATCAGAGGTAATATGTTTGCATGTATGAATATTCATGAGCAAGAACCGAAATCCTATTGTTTCTCCACCCGCCCACTCCTCCACTGGACTAAAGCAGTGTTATACCGGATCACCGGAGCACTTTATATATTTACTTTTTTCACTAAAACAACCAGCTCACAGGGCGTTCATTCATACTAGAGACACAACTAGACATTTTAAAATAAATGAAAAAAATGATGGAATGAGATCTTTAAACTGAATAGGAACTTAAAAAAAGACTGTAAAGTACACCTGTATCACCATTGATCATACCTGGAAGTAGATGCCAAAATCATAACTTCTCCAAACTGTGAAGCCCTGGATATGAGAACAGCCAGGCAGCCCATCCTTATTCATAAAGACCCCAAACAGACCACCATGAGCCTCATTCTGCTGCCACTGGGCCACACTATTGGACTGACCTGCAGACAGAGCAAATACAGGTTATATGTGAACAAATACACCGTAAACTTACTGTAAAACACAGTAAATAATACACTGCAGGTTTACATTACCTGGACATGGTTCTCCATTGATTCGGAATCCAACTCTTTCATAACCAGCAACAATATTTCCCTGAAGAACTACATTAGTCCCCATATTTGCCTTTAAAAAAAGAACAAAATACATTTTAAATGTTTTTTATACAATTTTACTTATAATTTTTTCCCATTTTCTCCCCAGTTTATCTGGCCAATTGTCCCACCCAATCATCTGCTACTCAGTGCTATATCCCCTTATCACTAGGGATGCTCCAACACCAGGAGGGTGCTGATGCTGTAGCATTGCCGAGTAGCATCACAGCGCTAACGCTCGGAGGAAAGCACAGCGACTCGGTTCTGATACATCAGCTCACAGACGCAGCCTTGTGCTGATCCACATCACCCTAGGAGTGCTGAGGGGAAAGAGAGAGCACCATCTACTGTACTGTACCCACCCAGAGAGAGGAAGGACAATTGTGCTGATGGCAAGCTGCATGACTGGGATTCAAACCCTGGGATTCAAACGCTGTTTATTTACTCTCAGGCTGCTTTATAAGATATTTTATGTATAATTCCTCTACACACCTCAATGGCTGCAGGCCAGTTGAAGTTGAAGGCCTCTGTTCTTCCGTTGTAAGATCCAGGCCAGAGAGTCAGAGTCACCAAATTCCTCCGCACCACAACATTGTTGCCCCAGACTCTGATTCCTTCCAGAAAAAAACATCAGTTTAATTGCATGTAGATCTGGGCAAAATATTGAGATTTTCAGAATTTCAGATTATCAAAATATTTTTATACAAGATAAAAACCTTGACGCAAAACCCGACTTTTCAGCCAAACACATCTCAGAAAAAAAAAATATATATATATACATAATATGTATATATATATATAGTATATCGCCATTCAGAGAAAAAAATGGAGATATATATTGTATATAACCATTCTGAGAAAAATAATGCCAAGATCTCCTATACGATCCTATGAGAGTCTATATTCTCTTATTTAACTTTTACACAGTTTGTAACAGAAAAATCTCCTACCTTCTCCCACAGTATGATAAATTACGCTGTCATCAACAATCAGTTCATCTGTTCCAAATATTCCAATAGCAGGAGAAAAGCCGTGGTGGAAAGAACATCCTTTAACATAGGATTCATTCTGAACCTGGAAAAAATTCCACTTTACTAACACAGAACTGCTTAACCCCAAACAGACAGATATCACTAACTCCACACAGATCACCTGCAGCTTTTTAACAAGAAAATCTGTAAATGTGAGATTTGAGATGATCTTACTGATCCGAGGTCGAGGAAAGCCAGCGAGTATCGAGGATCAGAGTAATCTGTCCATCCTTCCTGGCCAGTGTGGTAAAACTCCACATTCCTGATCTGGGCCTTTCCTTAAGGAACCATACAATCATATTCATGCAATCAGTATTAATTATTAATTTGCAATATTTCAAAACAGATTTAAAGGTTTTATACATTTTTATCCTACTTTTCTCCTCAAATTATCTATGCTAATTATCCCCCCCACTCAGCTGCACTCTTCCTATCAATCAATCAATCAATCAATCAATCAATCAATCAATTAACAAACAATCAATCAACCTTTATTTAAACTCGGAGTACATTGAGAAAGACCCTTATTTGCAATGTAGCCGAGCCAATACACAGGATATAAAATATATATAAAACAATTGTTTTAAGATATAAAATTAAGAATATAAAAAATAATTAAGTAAGAATGATAAAATCATAGGTAATAACAATATAAGACATAAGAACGCAACTACAGATGAATGAAATAAAACTAAGAAGTAAATATATATATATATATATGTGTGTATTAAGCAATACATAAACATTAAAACACTGAATAATAATCTAAGCAAGTTATCTAAGCGATTTATCTAAGGGTTTTATGTGTTACTTTGTGTGTTGGTCTAACACTTAAAATCTCAATAAAAGTAATTTTAAGATTGTGGTTGAAGGGTGACTAAATACTTTTGCAAGCCACTGAAAAAACAACAGCTAGCGTAATAAAATAAAGCATTTCCTCTCTACGTAGTAAAAAGTGACGTACCTCTGTATGTGGCTCCAGCGTACGAAAAGGTGCCAACCAGCACCCGGCCTCCGAATGACTGAGAAAACAGCTGTGGATAATCCTGACCAATGATCTTAATATTCCTGCTCAACAGACCCACTTCACCCGCCAGCCTGTAGCTCTGAGACGTACCGCCCACTGAGTAGTTTCCTCCTATAGAAACAAACATATTCATAGTTAAAGGTGATTTATTAATGTACATCTCTGGAAAAAAAAACAAGAAAGCACTTAAAAATGATGAGTTTATTTGATTTTACCAAATTAAAAACCTCTGGAATATAATCAAGAGGAAGATGGATGATCACAAGCCATCAAACCACCAAACTGAACTGCTTGAATTTTTACACCAGGAGTAAAGCAGCATAAAGTTATCCAAAAGCAGTGTGTAAGACTGGTGGAGGAGAACATGATGCCAAGATGCATGAAACAAAAACTGTGATTAAAAACCATCAGGGTTATTCCACCAAATATTGTTTTCTTTGCATTATTTGAGGTCTAAAAGCTCTGCGTCTTTTTTGTTATTTCAGTCATTTCTCATTTTCTGCAAATAAATTCTCTAAATTACAAAAATTTTATTTGTAATTTGGGAGAAATGTTGTCTGTAGTTTATAGAATAAAACAACAATGTTCATTTTACTCAAACATAAACCTATAAATAGCAAAATCAGAGAAACTGATTCAGAAACTGAAGTGTATATATATATATATATATATATATATATATATATATATATATATATATATATATAAAACATTTAAACGGTTTGGCAGTATTCATGTAATAGATCTGTGTTGAATTTTGTTTCATTATCTAATCAAATCAATAACATGCTCTTATTGTGTGGTAGTGTAACCCACGTCTCTGGACTCACCAATGTGTGTGTAAGTCAGCGGCTGATCCAGGATCAGTGTGCGGTTGTTGGCTGAGATGGCAGTGATGGTGCGGGTCTCTGTCTGCGCCGGGTCATAACTTGTGGTGGATAACACAATACTGTCCCCAACCTAATAAAAAATAAAGCATATTTTAACAATAAAACATCAATGAGTTCTGATGCTAAAGACAAAACGACATTATTTTCACTGTAAATCACTTTTGGAGCAAAAAACTAAAGGACACGCTTTTCTGGACAAGCTGAACAAACTTTAAGTTGGCTTGGAAAAGCGTGCTAATAATGTTTAAAAATTAAAATAGTTGCTAAGCTGTTTCTGTCTGAAAACTGTGCAGAGTGGTGTCCAAACATGTTGGCCTAAACTTTGGGTAAAATTTGAGTAAAACATTCAGATACGAGGTGGTTGTTACGGTGTTATCTGCTGCCTTTTCCCCTCTATCACCCCCCCTGTCTAAAAGTTTATGGACACATTTGAATGAATTCCTATAGGGAAATAAGATACATTGGTCACACTTTCTATGAATTAAGCTTTCTAAGAATAAGATACAAAAATAAAGCATATTTTAACAATAAAACATTAATGAGTTCTGATGCTAAAGACAAAACAACATTATTTTCACTGTAAATCACTTTTGGAGCAAAAAACTAAAGGACACACTTTTCTGGACAAGCTGAGAGATAAAGAAAGTTTATGAACAATTTTTAGGTTGGCTTAATTTCCAGTGAAAATCAAGACATACAAACATCACATGTTAAATGGGTCAGGAACTCTGAACTCTGCTCACCTTCCAGTCCACAGGTTCCTGAAGTGAGAGAGAGCCGGAACCAGCCTGGGCAGTGCTGGCCAGTTTAGTGTGATACACATTATAAGGCTTTCCGTATAGGTCAAGTTCACCAAACACACCTGAATAAGAGAGAATAACATCCCCATCAAATGAATAATAATGGTTCTTCTAATTGTCATAAAAAAGGTTAAGAAGTTAAAAAACGAACAAACAAGTGTAACCAAACAGCACCTGAATGCATTCTACTGAATCACACCACATAAATCTTTACCCAGAACTTTAGACCCCTGGTTTGGTCCGTCAGGTAGAGGCCATTCAGGAGTGAAATGGTTTCCTCTTAGAATGATCTGTAGTTCTGCTCTGAAGGGCTGGTTGGGCCATCCTGCAATCAGACGTCCTCCCTACGAAAAGAACACAAATGTAGTTTATAGACAGACTTCTAAAACTCTAAATCTCTAAAACTGTAAACTTCTAAAATTCTGAAGCTCCAAAACTTTAAAACTTTAAACTTCTAAAACTCTAAAACTCTAAAGCTTTAAAGCTCTCAAGCTCAAAAACCCTAAAACTTTAAAGCTCTAAAATTTTAAAGCTCTAAAACTCTAAAACTTTAAAGCTAATCTTACGATGCTGAGATCTTTTACCTGGATGGAGATGTAAGTTGCGTTCAAGACGACATTCCTGATTGTGCCGTTTATTGTGTCTGGAATCTCCAAGACTCCCAGGATTGTGATCTTGTTTAGAGGAGGGAGTGCAATGTCCAAAACTAGCCACATGCCTGCAGAAACCAGAAATAACATTTTAAAACAAAAATTAGGAATATGTATATCTTTATTGTCATTATCCAAGGTACAACGCAACTTAAAATACTGTACCTGCTGGAATAACAAGATCATCACCCTCTTGAATGGACTTCCAAACTGAGATGAACCAAGAACTATAAAGAATAAGATTAATAAAGATTTTTAGGAATAAGATACATTGGTAACACTTTCTATAAATGAAAATTTCTAAGAAAGAGATACATTGGTAACATTTTCTATGAATGAAGATTTTTAGGAATAAGATACATTGGTAACACTTTCTATGAATTAAGATTTCTAAGAATAAGATACATTGGTAACACTTTCTATGAATGAAGATTTCTAGGAATGAGATACATTGGTAACATTTTCTATGAATGAAGATTTTTAGGAATAAGATACATTGGTAAAACTGTCTATGAATGAAGATTTCTAGGAATAAGATACATTGGTAACACTTTCTATGAAGGAAGATTTCTAAGAAAAAGATACATTGGTAACACTTTCTATGAATGAAGATTTCTAGGAATAAGATACATTGGTAACACTGTCTATGAATGAAGATTTATAAGAATAAGATACATTGGTAACACTTTCTATTAATGAAAATTTCTAGGAATAAGATACATTGGTAACACTTTCTATGAATGAAGATTTCTAAGAATAAGATACATTGTTAACAATGTCTATGAATAAAGATTTCTAAGAATAGGAAACATTGGTAACACTTTCTATGAATGAAGATTTTTAGGAATAAGATACATTTGTAACACTTTTTATGAATGAAGATTTCTAGGAATAAGACACATTGGTAACACTTTCTATGAATAAGGACTTCTAAGAATAAGAAACATTTTGTAAATACATACGTAGTGTTGGAAGGTCTGCCAGTGGGTAGTGGTGCGAGCGAGACAGGCGGGGGTGATGTGGGAGTGATACAGTTGGGGTAGAAGCAGTTATACACGCTGAACTGCACTGATATATCTACTAATGATCTGTCGACACTGCGCCTCGCTCTACTGTTTCTTCCAGACACTGTGGAAACAATAGTTTACAATAGTAAACAGTGAGGAAAGCTAAATATTCTATAATAATCTACATTATTGTAGATTCAATGATATTTAATATTAATATTGTCAAAATTCTCAAATAATTGTGTATTATTAATCATGTATTCTCCTTTTGTATAATAATCCTAAAACAGTTAGATACTGTAAAAGTAAAGTAAAATTTAAATAATAGAAAACTGCATTAGATATAAAATGCATTGTAATATAAGATGCTTTGTTGGGTCCATAGTGCTCATAGTGAAAGCTAGTAATGAAGGTTTTTTTTAAGATTTTTTAGAGTTTGTCAATTTGATTTTTTTTTAAAAAGTGTTTCCTTCTTGTTTACATATAAAGTAAATACTACATACTGTATTATGAAGGATACTTTGCTGCATGCTGTGAGCTTGACAGCTCACCTATAGCACACTGAAATAGGGCCTTGTGTCTCCAAACTTGCAGACTTATTTTATTTTATTGTTTTATTATTTATTTTATTCAAGTCATTTAATTCAATGTAAATTAATCCCAAGTAATTTTGGAATAAAAAAAGCAAAAACGGAGACACTGTGTTTTTATTAAATGACAGATTGTTCATAAATAAAAGAGAGATTATAAATTGTACCCATATAGAAGAGGTTCTTGGTGGCGTTGTTAAAATACCAGTCTCCATTAATATTCACAGCGGGGTCCAGGGGAGCGGTGGAGCCGTTCCTGTTGTCTTTTATATAGAACCTGTCAGGACTCTGCGTCAGGTTGTGATTCACAATCACATAATCTTTAGGCTATTTAGGAACAGAAGAATAAAAAAAAAATTAACAATCAATGATCAGATATGTCCCAACACCTTTGTTTATATTGTGTATAACTAAACATATATGTATAGTTATATATATAACTACTCTATATATGTTGATAAATGCTGTTATGCACATTATTAAGACTTTACCCCGAAGCCGTAGAATAAAGCACTGTAGGAGATGTTGGAAATCTGGGAGGCGCCTCTGAAGTACCAGTTGTAGGTCTGGTCAGAAGGAATCAGTGCCATCCAACCAAAACTGTGGGTGACCAGCTTCTCCAGAAAGGGAACAACACTTGTACCTAAAAAAAACAAGAAATAGTGTGTTCTACTAACCAGTAGTTTCATTAAATATTGCTATATGGAAACATATATATATATTTATTTATTTTTTTTATTTACTCCCCATTTTCTTCCCAATGTAAGAAGCAAATTACACCATGACCTTATTAGGACTTCCTACATCACTAGTACTGCCCCTAACCAACTAATATATTTACATATTCACAAATTCACTTTACAGAACTATATTTGTTACATATTCAGTACATATTAATATGTATATGTAATAATAAATGTCACATAACCTTGCACTTTGCTCTGTTAATTATTTATAAGTTTTTTATACCCTTATATATTTTCTATTCTTCTGTGTCTAATTTATGTTGAATATGTTTCTTATTGTATTGTGCTACCTACCTACCTACCTACCTACCTACCTACCTACCTACCTACCTACCTACCTACCTACCTACCTACCTACCGACCTACCTACCTACCTACCTACCTACCTACCTACCTACCTACCTACCTACCTACCTAACTACCTAACTACCTAGGGGTGGAAAAAAATAAAATTTAATAAAAAACAATTTGGGCATTTTTTAAACTATACATGGAGACAAAAGTCAAAATCCTTATAACACTGTACCGAATGCGTTGGTGAGGATGACGTCTTTGGCCTGGAGTGAGGATGGTGAGGGGTTGTTGAAGGCCAGACGGTGGAAGCTGGTGGTATTATCACACACTGTGCCAGGAACGCCCGCGCTCCAGCTAACGCTGTCGGAACAGTGGGTGGGGTCCAGCAGGTTACTCTTCGGGAGCACCTTAGAGCCAGGTTTACCTTTCAAAACAATAAAACGGTTAGTGAATAAGCGAATTGACATGTAAATTACGTACACCAGGAGCTTTTATTAAATCTTATTTTAAATCTATAGGCTTTAAATATGGATGTCCCTGATCTGATCATGTGAAATTGGGTGGAAAAGGTTAAGATCACCGAAAATGTAATGTTACATTGTTTCTCCGTGAGTTCACTATAGTCTCTGCTGCACTTGTGCATTAAAAACGCTTGCGATTTCACAGTGATGGATTTTCTCGGGCTCTTTCTCTCTCTCTCACACACTCACACAGTTTCCTCTTTTAAAAAAAAATGCAATATATGCAGCTACACTTTTTTTCCTCAATTAAAGCTCTAATTTAAACTCAGTAACTCAGCAACTGAGCAAATCATTAAAACATTCAGATTTCAAAAGCATCAAACATACTGTGAGATATTATAATATAGATATAATAAAATATAGTGTAAATTTAGTTTACCAGGCCTAAAAACTACACTACACTATTATTACATTGTTATTACTATTACTGTCTCCCTCCAAATATACAGAGAAATATTTTTTTTTAAGATGGAAATCGTTTATATGGCTATTTAACACTTTATTGTAGTTTATTGTCTGAAAATATTTTTTTTGTTTTGATACCGTTGTTTTAAAAATTATTTAAAAAGTATAACAAAATATTTTCTTTTTTTTTCCTATACTGCATCACCAAAATATCAGATCGGAGCTCGGTATCAGCAGATACTCAAAATCAATAAACTCTCAACTAGGCAAGAATCTGTTGTTTCTAAATGCATCCATATTTTAAAAAATAGCACTAGTTTTAGTGAAGATACTCTGAAACTCTTCAGAACCATCATGCATCCATTCTTTCAGTAATGTTTATTTATAAAGACAAACTGCCTGACTAGGGGCTTTTAATTTTTTATTTTTTTATAGGGTTGTGTCCCAATACTTTTGTCCATATATTGTAGACTGTTGTCCACTGGTGCACTGGAGACATGGGGCATGTCTACTCTATGTTTTCTATGTTTACTCTATGTTTTCTCTCTCAAGGAATTTCAATCTACTTCTAAACCTTTAGCTTAAAATACCAAGCTTTTTTTTTACATTTATTCAAATGCATTTTAATACATTAATTTAACCTGAATTTCAATGCTATATTATTACAGATCTGAACTGATTGATCTTGAGTTAAAGCAAACAATGAGTACCTGTCAGAGATCCATCGATATCTATGAGAACCACTTCATGCTCCCATCTGAAGCTGGCCTTGTTGGGCGTCTGGTAGAACTGGATGCCGCTGAATTTAGCAGGCCAGCCTCCACAGCGGTAATTACAGGTTCCGTCTATTTTGGCCACCCCGATTCCAGCACATGAAGGACGATCGAAGTTCATGAACTTGGTGTTGATGACGCTCATGCCGTCGTCCAGCGGCAGGATGACCCCCTGGGTGGTGCAGTAATCGCTGCCCAGGCCCAGTTCGTCTACATGACCCACCAAGGTGCTGTTAACCAGAGCCGCACCGCCGTCCAGACCCCAGCCGCTCACGTAGGCCTGGAAGATGCGCTTGGTCTCCACGCCGGCGGCTTCGTTGTTGACCATGATGAAGTCTCTGAACTGCACCGACCCGACGTTCACCCACTCGGCTCCCTTCTGGTTGTTCCAGGAGGTGAGGCCTCGGAAGACGGCAGGCTGGGGAGTGTAGGAGCTGCAGGAGCCCTGCTTCACAGGGAAGTAATCCTGGAAGATCCAGAGTCCAAACCAGCCCTGAGAGTGCGCCGTGTTGTTGTAGAACTCGCCGAGCGGAACCCGTTTCTGGCAGATGGAGGGGTCGTAGGACGGGCCGTCTGGATTGTCGTGCATCCGGTACCAGTAACCGAAGTGGGTTCCTCCAGCAGCTGCGTTGTGTCGGATGATATTGTTGGGATTGGTGACCCAGTAGGCGGCCGGCGTCACGTCATCGTTCAGCAGGCTGGTGCTCTGCTTCACGAACACGGCCAGGTTGTACTGCAGGATGTTGCCCGTCTCAATGCCGTCTTCAATAAAGAAAGCTCCTCCCATGATGTTGTAGATGACGTTGTTCTCCACCAGCAGGCGGTGCGTGTTGTGGATGGTGACGGCGCGATTGTAGGTCTGGTGAATGCCGCAGCCGCGAACGTATGACTGGTATTTAATATCGCCCATCAAGTGCCAGTGGATGGGGTAGCGGCCCAGTCGAAATGCCTGACCAGCATTGAAAATCTAGAGAAAGAGGGTCAGGAAAGTCGTTAAACTCATTAAAAGTCTCCAGGACTCTTAAGCAGATCCAAACTTTTTTCCATCACTTTCTACACATACAGCTAAACATTAAATAGTGTGTCTTTGTAGTGTATTTGATTAAATATAGGTTAAAAAGTATTTGCAAATCCTCATCACAGTAGTCACTAACAAGCCAATAAAATTATTAATAGAATTATTGACCTTCTATTTCTCATCCACCTTATCATCATAACAGTCTCAAACTGACACTATAACTGTTCCCACTATATCTTATTCCCTCAAAAGTGTTTATAACCCCTAACTGATGATGCAGTGTACCTCGACATATTCGATCCTGCCGATGGCCAGGTTCTCATTGGGTCGAGGAGCGTGGAACATGATGCATCCTCCAAACTGATCACTTCCAACTTCTTCCCCAAACCTCCCCTGGAAACAAGTCTGGGTGGCGAACTCACCTGTGGATTAAAATAATCACAAATAAAACAGTATTAGGCAGAGAATTGGGCTGGAATTGGATCCACTGACATCTTTTAGCTCTGTCTGGACGGGATTATTTTCTCAGGAGGACGTCTGTGAAAAATATCTCACTCAATACTCAGTGGTAAAACTCCTGCATCCGGACTGCAATTGAAAAAACAGGAGGACCGGTGAGTTTTTAGGCTTTTTTCTCGATCACATGACATCATCACAGGGTTCTGTAGCTCCTCCATTTCCACTTGCTATTGTGTTTTTTTTTACCTGGATCTCTGTGGAAACCGTGGTGCGCCCAAAGTGTCACAAGTGGACAAATATCTATTTTAATAAAGGCGAGGAGACGAAACACAGAGATGTGCGTCCGGAATGTTTTGTTTTGTGATACAAAATATGTTTATTTGATAAGCTTTATAGGTAATTGAGAAGTTATTACAGGAGAACAGTGAATATTTTATGCAAACAAAACACTGTATATATGTGAATATGGGTTTATAAGGGTTTCCTGCTCCTACCTGTATTAAACCCATCAGGGCAGGCCTGGATCTGATCACTCCACTCAGCGTTGATGGATCCTCGCACCACAACATTCCTGGTGAGAACTCCCACTTCTGCCCTCCCCTCGAACACCGTGCCGTCCGGCAGGGTGACGGACACCCCCAGGTGGGTATATCTCAGAGGCTCAGTCAGGGTCAGGGTCTTGCCATCACCCGACACTGCAGCGATGGTTCTCACCTCATTCTCTCTCTGACTGTGTCTGAAAATCACAATCACAATCTTAATCACAATCACACTTGCATTTTGAGCTGCGCAAGGTGTACTTTTCCCGTCGTTACGATAGCAAAGACACACTGACACGCCAATAAAAATCAAGCTGCACTGTGCACAGTTGACGGCTCATCTATAATGTGTATTTGTGTTGAAGATCAGCAGCATTTAAAAACTCATGCAATAAAGTCATGTTTTTTATACCTGTGTCCTGTGGAGGCAATGACGATTTCATCTCCAACTCTCCAGGTAACAGCGTCCATCAGGGTGAGAGTACCGGAGCCACTGTTCGCCGTTTGGGCGAGACGAGTCCAGACAACAGGAATGGGAATACCTGGATTTAAACAGAAAATAAACCTAGTTTAATTAACCATTAGTGAAAGATCTACACCTTCTTCTGGATGCAAATCTGTTGGGAGGCTCAATAATTTTTTCATGCATGTTGGCGATTCCTCTTAATTTTTTGCAGAGCTGTTTATATATCTGAAGATTTGATTAGTGATCATACCATGCAGGTCCAGCACTCCCTCCCTGACGCCCAGTGTTTTCGCTCCGTAGACGGGGATTTCTGGCGAGCGCAGATGGCCGTGGAGGGTGATGATGGCTTTATGCTGGAAGGGTTCGTCCTCTGTTCCAATCTGAAGAGCTCCACCATCTGTGATCAGAATGTTCTCAGCCTGCAGTTCAATATCCGCCTCGTCGAAGATCAGCTTTCCACCTGAGAATAAACAGAGAAACAGAAGATTTGATCGAATTTCCAAAAGTTTTTATTTGTTTGTTTTTATAAACTGGCTTATGCAGTTTATTGTATATGGGATTAAAGGAGTGCTTGTGCACTTGGTGCTCTTACGCTCTTAATTCAATCTCTCCTAAACTTCGCTTTCTTTTGAGATCTCAGCGATAACCACTGTTACCGGGCAGTCCTCTACAAAGGTGCGACAGAGAGCTGTTGTTCGACTGGGGTTTTTATGCTGTGTCTCACAGCTGAGCCTGGTCAGTGCTGATTATTGCTGGGGATTCTGGGACTTGGAGATTTTAATCCAGATCCATCAGCTCTTCTACTATATATGTCAAAAATAACTATATTTCAGAGATATTCCCTCCATACCCGTACCTTGAATGAGAAGCATTTTCAGCACAGGTGTGCTCACGTCCAGCAGGATAGTCTGTCCCTTAGTGATGACGGCAAATGTGCCTTTTTCAGGCGGTGATTGACCTCCCCACGTATAGCGAGACGACCAGACATCAATGTAGAAGAAGTCAGCCTGATCCTGGAATAATCATACAGATATTACACATATTATATTGCAGAGTAATATATTTACACAATAGATAAAGTGAAAAATCTGTAATTCTTATGTAGCACATACTGGGTTATATCTACACTCTGCGCAAGGCATGTGGTGATGTTCATTGCTATCTTACACCATCTCACAGCAGTGCTCACAAACCCAACTTTTACATCAACAATAAACAGATTACTAAAATACTAAAATACCTAAAATTAACCACACCCATGATTCATTAAGATAATTAGTACACTTTTGTGCATTTTGAGGCGCACAAGCTGTACTTTTCCCGTTGTTATGATAGCAAAGACACGTCGACATGCCCTAAATCAAGCTGCCCTGTACATAGTTGATAGCAGTTTGTAGATTCAATGCAAAAACATAAAAAATTACAATTAAAAAATTTAATTTTCCTTGGTTAAAGAAATTGAAGTTTACCATGACGGCGATTCCTCTGTTCCCGACCTGCACTCGGACCTTGGTCAGCTGGGACGTGGGCTGGGCATTGGTCACACAGATCACATGCGTTTCATTGGCTGACTGGACATCACAGACTGACCCTGCTATAGACACTATCACATTCCCAGCACTGTAACATTACATAGAAAAACATGACATATAGAAAGATGTGTTAGTTTTGCCTATGGAAAGCTCCCTTGACATTGAGACGACATTGCAACCAAAATGTATCATGTATAATTGTAAAATTCAACAATATAATTTTATTTTTGTTCATAAATAAGCACATAAACAATGATCTAAAAAAATACAGATGTATTTTTTAGTTCAAAATTTTTTTTAGGGCTTTATGAAGCCCAGGAAGTTCCAGATTGATGCAGGAACACATTTTTAGTAAGTTTATCTCCTGGGTTCATCACATGCAGCTCTTTTTTTTGTTTTCTTTTATTATAATATCCTTTTTTCCTTTCCTTTTCTTCTCTTTTCTACTGATTTAAAATTCAGATCCTGGATTCATTTGCATCACAGTGCTTTGATAAACTGCTTCAAAGTCTTCAAAATTTTAAAACTTTTGGGGCATTTTTATTTTTCTAAAACTTATCCAGGTGTAGAAATTACTGTTTTCAAATTCCATGACTTTTCCAGGTTTTTAATGACAGTACATTGAAAAATGCTAAAAAAATGGGAGGAGTAGTTTAGGAGGGGCACTGCTGGGTGATGTATAGGTTTAGGGGCGTGGCTGGAATGAGATCTGATTGGGCTGAGCAGTGTGTCTCTGAGACCGGTGACACGCAGGGTGATGCAGAGGCAGAAATGACCACAGTAAAAGTGTTTTTAAAGGTTAGTAAGCGTCACTGGAATTGGGGTTGCATTACTAACAGCTGTATTAACTCCAGACCTGAATCCAGAGCCGGTGATGGTGAGCACAGTTCCTCCGGCGGTTCCTCCTCGGCGTGGTGAGACGTTGGTTATGTTGGGAGTCAGGCTGGATCTGTACGTGTAGCCGTTAGACATGTTGGCCGACCCGTTAATATTCAGCACCAGAACCTGACAGGCCAGAGCTGTCTGACTTCCTGTTACAGAGAATTACATTACAGAAAACATGCATTTATACAGCCGTCATCACAAACCTGCCTGTTATCAGAAGATAACATTATTTATCATATCTGATGATGCTGGAAACATTGCTAGCATTTTTTACTGTCATCAAAGAGCATCAAAGAAAACAGCAGGTCACCTCTATAGACTGTATCAGAGACCAGGCTGGTCCTCACTAGCAGCTTGATATAATATATTAATTTATTAATCTTTCTCCTGCCGTATGCCTTCTATTATTTTATTCATGATTTCTATAAACAGCAGTAATAATCAGACCCGCTCTTTCAGGTTCCTACAGTTTTTACTGAACCAATAGATTCTGCTAAAAAACTCACTAAATCAATTTAAACTTTTCATTTTCTAACCAAATTCACTTAGCATGTAACTGTTTTAGCATTTTTCTTTTACTTTTACATTTATTATATTATTTATTTACATCAGCTCACAGACGCAGCCTTGTGCTGATCCAGTTGATGGCAAGCTGCATGACTGGGATTCGAACTGGCAATCTCCCAATCATAGTGGCGGCGCTTTAGACCACTGGACCACTTGGTGCCCCCTATTAACTTTACTAATTTCATCCTATTATTTATTTTATTTCCTGTTTTACTTTTGCCCTTTTGCCCTTTAATTTCATTTATTTCTTGTGTTTTATAATTTATTGTCTTTATAATCTTGGTTTTATTTTTCTATTATTGTTATCTGTGCTTGTTATCTTTTATTTTTCTAATAATTTATCTCTATTTCATGGCTTTAAATTTTAGCCTGTACAAATTATTTTATTTGTTCTTAATTAAATCTTATATTGTTTGTTTAGTTTTTAATGCTTTTACTGTACCACTTACCATTTTTTTGTGTTGTTTGCGAAGTTCCTTATTTTAGCTTAACTTGATAAAATACTTGATTTTAATTTAATGATTTTTTTTCAGTCTCTTTAGGTTGTAAATGCTCAGCTACATTTAAAATAAGGATTACCCTCAATCTATTAAAGAGTGAAAATAAAGTTTGACTGATTCATTGATTGATTGATTGATTGATTATGGAAAAACGCAGCATAATCTGTTAAATTGAATGTAATAATGTTTACCATTGTTGGGTGGGACCTCGCAGTAGAGGCTGGTGGAGGTGGAGGTGTTTCTGTTGACGCTGCATTCTCTGCTGCAGATCAGAACTTTAGAGGAGTTTGGATCGAACCCGGTTCCTCGGATCTCCACGACTGCACCTCCGGCGAGGCTTCCTACAGAACAGAACCGTGGCTGTTAGTGAACAGTAATGCTAAATACTGAGATACATCGTAAAATCACATCGTAGAATTACATCTAAAGCACTACAGCAGGGGTTTCCAACCTAAAGAATATAATAAATCATTTAAAATCTAAATATATACAATCAAATACAAGCAATATAGCCAAAAAGGATCAATTTGATTCGCCTCAGAACCTTTTGTTAATAATTTTGTGAATAATCCTGTTTTTAACCATTCATTATATTTTAGATAATAGATATATTTCACATAGACTTATATGCATCAATTTTTTTATCTTTGTTTAAGCAAATAAAACACGAATAAAATAAAAAGTAAAGAAGTAGTAAATAAAATTAGGGATGTCTTGATTACTTTTTTTGCCCCCCGACTTTTTTTGAGTCCCGATCCGATACTTAGAAATGCAGTAAAAAAAAGGAAAGAACACGATAAAGTTGTTCTTTGTTCTTTTTAATTATTATTGAAACAACGGTATTAAAAATTACCATTTTTAGCACAAAATAAACAAGTACAAAAAGCATGTAAATGATTTTCATTTAAATAATATGCATATTCATTTCTTTAAAAAAATCATACGAAAACAATTCTGTGATTAATCACAATTAAGGTCATGATTAATATTTTATATTTAATAGTGGTAGTTACCTGTATTATAATATTATAACAATAATTATTTACCACCTGATTCCCATCCTTTAAAAATCACATGATCGGACCCAGATCAGATCAGGGACTGATCAACCCTGAATAAAATGTGTTTTGAAATTTAAACAAACCATTTTATGTGATTAAATAATAATAATAAAAATAAGCAACTATAACTAATAAAGGTCTCGTTACCTTCGTTAGGCAGGACTTGGTCTAGCCGCAGCTCGTAGGTGAAGGTTGACTGAGTCTGGGCGAGACCTTTGACCTGGTGAGACAGTGAGACGAGGAAGGTTCCTCCTGCATGATCTCCCACAATGCACTGCAGCGTCGAGTCCGAAACCAACGTGACGTTACACCAAACGCCGTCTATATTCACAGAGACGAGACCCGGGTCCGAGCCGAAACCAGAACCTGAGACGGTGATGACTGTTCCACCGGGGCCTGTGGAACAGAAACAAGTAAAAACACTGAAGTTAAACTTTTTGTTTTACTTATTTTAGGAATAATGATCTTATTCAGTCTTACTTAGAATTTCCACCGTATTTTAAATAATTTGATGAGCACAAAATAAGCACAATGTGTCACCAGTCAAGTTATTGTAATACATGTGTCCACATTTAAGCTTGAAAATAGAAGATTTTTTGCGTGATTTAAGTCTTCCTTGACTCATTTGAGATTTTAGCTTATTTTGAAAAATTTTACTAAAAAAAATGTGCTCATCCTGTTAGTATTTTTGTGCTTAATATAATGCCAATGGATTTTTTGCAGCGCAATGTCAATTAAATTAAACAGAACAACGTTTTACATTTTTACATTTTACACTTTTTTTGTATTTTATTCAGCAAACTGGCTTCTGGCATCCCAATTTTGCATACTGTACTACGCCCTGTGCTGCAGACATCACCCTTCAGTGATGTGGGGAGAGAGCGCCATCTACTGTACCCACCCGGAGGGAGCAGGGCCAATTGTGCTCTCTCTGAGCGCCGGCAGCTTGATGGTAAAGCTGCATGAGCAGGATTCAAACCAGCGACCTCCTGCTCATAGTGGCATCGCTTTAGACCGCTGGACCACTCTGCGTAGACTCAAGTAAACTTTAGTCATGATAAAACTGTTGCGTACCTGTCGTGGGGCTGACGCTGGTGATCTTCGGTGTTTGTTCTCGAGAGTAGTTGTAGCTCAGTGACGGGTACCTCACTCCCAGCACCTGAATGCTCACCTGCACCACATTCTCAGTAGAGGCTCGTGTCACGCACTGCACAGTTCTGGGAGTTACCTGCACGACGGAGCAGGGTTTGGTTCCCAGCGTCACGCTGGTGTTTCCTGAGACGAAGCCGTTTCCTGTGAACATCAGCAGGGTTCCTCCTGCAAGGCTGCCGGAGGTGGGACTCAGAGTGGCGAATGGTACACTGGTTAGCGTAGCATTTCCTGAAGCCAGGCCTCTGCTCATCACCACCACCTTCAGGGCTTGTGGACCTGCAGGTAGGGCCTCGACGGACAGCGTGATGTTGGCGTCGGCCACCTCCGTCACCTCCAGTTGGGTGTTTCCTGCAAACACTTTAACGTCTTCCAGGTTGCTAGCGAAGCCGCTGCCGGAGACGACGACGGTGGTTCGGTTCCCGAGGAAAGTGTTGGGGTTGACAGAAGAAATCTGAGGGGTTAAATCTGAGGAATAAATGTAGGAGCAGACACCACCGCAGGATGAGATGACGGCGCCGATGCTAACGGCGACGCCTCCTCTGGAAGCCGGAGCCGGAGACGTGTCACATACGACCTGAGTGTAGTTCCTGGAGACTACGGTACACTGAATACCAGCAACACTGACCATTCCATTACTCAGACCAGAACCAGAGATGAGGAGGCGGGTTCCCCCGGTGGTGCTGCCCGTCGATGGGGAGACGGAGTCCACCACTGGAAGCACCACCATGCGTCTTCTGGTCTCGCTGGGCGTGGTGATCATGGCAGTCCCGAGATTGTTGACTCTGACCTGGACGGGCAGAGGGGTGGCAACAGGTACTCCACTGTCAGGGCTGAGGAGGCAGGTGATCTCAGTGGAGCTGCTATTGGTCACTCGACAGGAAGCACCTCCAATTGTGACCTGCAATGTATAGAAAAATACATATACCAGTTACATAGAGCTACAGAAGGCTCTTAAGGTTCTCAAACTTTGGTACGGGTTCCACTGGAGCATCTCCGGTGGTCTCGCAAAGCATCCCAAGGTGGTTCACTAACCAGATCAGCGATTTTTAACCCAAAGGATTTAAGATTATATTTAGTCTTAAATTCAGATCGTTTTAAGATATTATGCATTGTAGATTAACTAATACTGAAGTCATTTAAACTGTGAAGAAGAACATGTGGAATTATTTACTAAGCCAAAAGAGGATGTGTTTTATGTTGTACATTTTTTAAAGTACCACCTCTTCATTTATGTGAAGAATTCAGGCTTCTGATTGGCAGCAGCATTAGCATTAGCCGCTAACCAAAGCACTGGCGCTAGACTGAGGAACCCTGCGCTTCATCCCATGAAGCTTGTTTTAACACAGTTAATACGCAGACTCCAGTCCGATATACTTGCTCTCTGAATGCTAATGAGGCTGCTCCAGCCTTAGTGCTGGAGAAACTTCACTGTAAACTCACCCTTATAACGCTGTAATAATTCAGTGGAGTGACTTTACTGCTCCTTAATACCTGACTGGTAGAATTCATACATATGGAGCACCAGATAAGACACATTTTTTGGGGGAAAATTACAGGATTTTAATTGTGTCTTCTAGTCGAAAAATATGGTATATACGATGTAATGCTTTTTTGCACTATTTACTGTAATGATTTTCATCAAGATGCATCCTTGTGCTGATCCACATCACCCTAGGAGGAGGGGAAAGAGCGCCATCTACTTTACCCACCCAGAGAGAGCAAGACCAACTGTGCTCTCTCGGGGCTTCGGCAGCTGATGGCAAGCTGCATGAACAGGATTTGAACCAGCAATCTCCCGATCATAGTGGCAGTATTTGTATTTTTATTCTATTCTGTGCTGTTTTACACTAATTTCAGCTTCCAGGAGATCTCCTCACCTCATTTGCACATGGGATGCTGCTGAATCCAAAGCCCTGGAGGGTGATAGGCTCGTGCACTGTTGCACGGTCGGGTGTGATGGAGCTGACGGTGGGCGTGGCACAGCTGGAGAAACCGAAGGAAAAGCCGTCTGAGGTGCCGTTAGTGCCGGGGCACTCAGCGGAGGACACACAATCAGATGGTGTTCTTCTCGCACGAGCTGAACCTGTAGAATCAGTTGTTGGGGTACAGATTAAATTCAGTCTGAAAAATGGGGTGTAAAAGAACTCAGAATTCACCATTAAAAGCAGTAACTGGATAAACTGGTTTTAAAATGAGATCAGTCTCCAATCTCTTTGAGAGAAGAATAAATCTGCATTTACACTACCGATACTCACATTTACCCATGTGAATGACAATAAGGGTAAAAACATACATAGTATAGGAATTCGTATTTAATTATTAATTCCATCTTTAATTTTGCTGGGTAATTGTCTCCAATAATACAAGCCCAGCCTCCCATATACTGAAACATAAAGTCAAACTAATCTATCAAAACTAATTTTACATTACTGATAAATAAATATATATATACATATATATATAAAAAATACATGATTTTATACCATGGTAAATCACAGACTCCCCTCACAGCTCTCCACAGCTCTCTCTCACACATTTATCACAAAAACACGACAGAACTAAATGCACAGGAGAACTAGTGATGCTAAACCGGCGAATCTCTAGAGATTTGGCGAATACGCACATGAAGTGAGTCCAAAATGAATGAGTTCATATAAAGCAACTAAGTAAAATCTGAGTTTATAAATGTATGACTTAATTATGTCCTTAACACTTAACTATATAAAGTGTTTCAGTACTGCAGACATCAGTTTTGCTGGTCATGCAGGAGATTTTTGTGTTTTGGACCTGTGGTTCTCTTTCTCTTTTTACCTGATCCCATTGGCTGTATATTCAGTGCAGAGCTAAAGCAGCGAATTTCACATCTTTGATTTTGTGTCCAAGTGTTCTTTGAAGCAACAACAGGGTTTTAAGGTGCATGGTCTATTTTCATGATGTGTTTTTGTACCTTGATTATGAAGAGCCTGGAAACCTGCGACAGTGACCTGTAGCCGACTGCTCCTCTCCTCGCGAGGCCGGACGTTCACCACGCCCTGCATGGTCCTCTGATTTAGTGAATCAATAAAGCCGCTGCTGAAGTAGTACACTCCAGGAGCGGTGAATCGATGTCTGAACATCCCTGTGGATGATAGGAGATGAATGTTTGGTAACACTTTATAATAACTTTCATTAATATATTCTTAACGAATGATCAGTAGATGTGAACAAAGCAGTAGTTCATCAGAATTTGAATATTAACAAATGCTCACACATGAGACTTAGTTATCAGCATGGATATTCATATTAAAAATGTTAGCAAATCATAAGCTCATCAGAATTTGAACATTAATAAATCACTAGTAAATGTGAATTTTAAACCAGGAAAATGTTGATCAATTGCAATTCATGTTGCCAATGCGTTTATTAGTATTTATAAATGTGATTGCAACTTTTTAGTTACTTAAAATGTGAAAAATAACAGTTTTTAATCATTAGTTAATGATATATTAATGAAAGTTGTTATAAAGTGTTACCGAATGTTTACACACAAACACATATTCCCATACACACACATTCCTGCATGGAAGCAGGTTGAGTGAAGATTCCATTGTCTTCTTTAAAGATAAGACTAGTTTTAGCCCTGAGAACAGTCAGGTAATCTAGAGGCTGACATGCAGTAAAATACAGGCTTTAGTCTGTCACTGTGCCAGACTAAACACTGGATTGCTATGGTACACTGACAGTCACGCGATAATTACAGTTCTGTAATCGTGTAAAAGTGAATAATTACTGTACAACCATCAGTTACAGTAAGAAGGTATGTTAACCTTTTGAAACCCTGCTTCCTCATATATGGAGACATTGCATTTCTGCTTCTCTGCACTATTATACTTCATTTTTTACAACATAAACCCCTATTGTAGGATTATATTAGTTTCTCAGGAGGACGTCTCATCAGTGATAAAACTCATGCATCTGGACTGAAATTGAAAAAAGAGGACAACCAGTGAGTTTTTGGCTTTTTAGGCTTTTTTCTCCATCACATGACATCATCACGGCGTTCAGTAGCTCCTCCATTTCCACTCGCTGTTGTGTTTTTTTTACGTGGATCTCTGTGGAAACTGTGGCGCACCCAAAGTGTAATCACAGTGCGCGGCAGTGGACAGATAGCTATTTTATTAAAGGCGAGGAGACGAAACTCAGAGATGTGCGTCCGTATTGGGATTAATCGCGATTAATCACGCAATTCTATTGTAATTCATTTAATCGATTGACACCACTTGACAAAACTTTTTTTTAAGGGTTTATACACTTTTTAACCAATAAAATTCCAGACTTTTCCATGCCTTTTTTTTTTTTTACGAAAAATCAGTGCAGACATGAGCAATAAAACCAAAAATCAACTAAAACTATAACCGATTTTCATCAATTTTAGGTTTAAAATAAATTAGATAAAATGTTGAATTTTTTTTAGTAATAAAATGTGTGTGAGATCCTGAGAGCTCCATTGTGTAAAATGGGCTAAATTAGTGAATTAATTCTGAGCTGAAGTATTTGTAGCTCAAAACAGATTTTTTCTGTCGACAAATGGAAACACAAAGATGTGTAGACCACACTTCCATGACTTTTCCAAAACTTATCCAGGCCTGGAAACTGCTATTTTTCAATTTCAACTTTTCCAGGTTTTTTATGACCGTACGAACCCTGTTTTTTGGTAATAGGACTTCAGACAAATATTTAATTTTGCTTGTTTTTTAGTAAATTTGGACAGTAATTTTAGTGGATCTCTATTTCTAATGTTTTAAATTGACACAGCTGTATTAGATACTTGGTATTTATGGTTTAATCTCTGTACCGGTGGGTGTGGGGGCGTTTCCGCTGATAAAGGACACTTCATCATAACCAGTGTTGCTGGGATTTGCCACGCTAAACACCCTGTAGCCCAGGCCTGTGACAAAAGCTGGAGCTGCCCACTTCCACTCCACCGTGTCTCCTACAGATGCCATCACTGTGGACGGGCTCCACGCATACCACTGTCCGTAATCTGTGGAGAAATTAATACATTATATAATGTATATATGTAATATACAGACAATGACATTATACTTAATTGTTTCAATATTGTCGCTGTCCAATGAAAAACACTTATCTCCAAAACAGCAACTTTACAGGAGAGAGAAAAAACCTTGTAAACTTTCAGTGAAAGTCAATGTAAAAAAAGTTTATTTCAGGTCATTTTGAAGAGTTTCTATTGGTCCGTTCAGCAAGAAATTTTGGTACAGTGTAAGGAACAGTTTGGCTGTTCAAATTATGCAGTAAATAAAAATCGACAAAAATGGAGATAAGTGTTTGTTTATTGGACAGCGACGATATAAAAAATGTATATTGAGAATAAACCCACTGGGGTCAATGCCCTGGTTGGTGACGGTGTGTGTCTGATAGTTTATCTGGGTCACACACTCCAGCTGATTCTCTCGAGCCGCCGTCACCTCACAGAGTGTGTCTCCTGCAGAAAACAATAACCATAAGATACTTATAGCAGAGCTAAATAATGAACCACAGCATTTACTCAAACTTCAGATTCTGAATACGTTTCTCTGATTTTGCTATTTATAGGTTTATGTTTGAGTAAAATGAACATTGTTGTTTTATTCTATAAACTACAGACAACATTTCTCCCAAATTACAAATAAAAATATTCTCATTTAGAGCATTTATTTACAGAAAATGAGAAATGACTGAAATAACAAAAAAGATGCAGAACTTTCAGACCTCAAATAATGCAAAGAAAACAAAAAAGTTCATATTCATATTTAAGTTTTAAGAGTTCAGAAATCAATCAATATTTGGTGGTTTTTAATTACAGTTTTAATTTCATGCATCTTGTCATCATGTTCTCCTCCTCCACCAGTCTTACACACTGCTTTTGGATAACTTTATGCTGCTTTACTCCTGGTGTAAAAATTCTAGCAGTTCAGTTTGGTGGTTTGATGGTTTGTGATCATCCATCTTCCTCTTGATTATATTCCAGAGGTTTTTAATTTGTTAAAATCAAAGAAACTCATCATTTTTAAGTGGTTTCTTATTTTTTTCTGGGGCTGTATTTCTATAGTGCAATAATACATATGCGGCTCCTGCATATGCTTTATATACACATGTTAAAAGCTCTTTAACTTTTGTTGTATTTATTATTGTTTTAATGTATATTTGATCATGTGTGCAATACAGTACTGTGATGCTGCAATTTCCTTATTTTCTTTATCTTATTTCGTCTTATCTTATCTTATCTTATCTTATCTTGTCTTATAATTTATCTTCCAATTGGGGGGTACAATTCAGAATAACTTACGATAATTCCATGCATCATATAACCACACTAGAATATTCATGTCTAGTAGTATTTTGACTAAAATCTAGTTTAATTAAAGCAGAAGTGTAGAGATGATTGGTGGTTTACCTAGTGAAACTGTGTTGTCTGTTAAATCAGGGCTGAATCCGGATCCGGTGATGGTCACTGAAGTGCCGCCATGTAAAGATCCATGATCAGGGGAAAGACCCGTCACCTGCAGCACATACTCGATGGTCGTGTCCAAACCAGGACTGAATTTATGTTAAACATGGATATAAAAAGAAAGAAAATACTTAATTATAACATACAATCAGTATTCAGTTCATACTGATAAAAGATAAGAGTTATTTAAACCCACAGAGTTTGTGGATAGTTTTATACACACATGTTTAATCCAGATTAGGCATGCACAATATATAATTTCATGTTGGATTAAAATATTATCTAATATATTAAATATAACACATGTACACAGGTCAATAACTGTGTCAATAATAAATCAAAATGACTGTTCTAAAACAGGGTCATATACGGTAAATCTGCAGATATAAACAATAGAGAGGGCAAGGCAAAAATCGCTAGTCGGAAAATAAAAAAGGTTGCTATAGATGATAGATGATAAATTTAATACTAGGTAGGGAACATAGCAAACTAAGGGGTATTTATACTAGACAGGCCAGGTGCAAACAATCAGTAACTGGGGGAGTGGGAACGCCGTAGCACCACATAATCAGCAGAGTCAGCGAAGTACGGAGTAAGACCAAAGTAATTAGAGAACAATTTAACACACTGAATAAATATATTCTGTGGGAACTTTAGAAGCTAATAGCGTGACAGTAAAACATTTGTTTATATTTGTTTAACTGCACAGCATTCTTCCTCATTTGTTTATGGCTTCAGAGATTTACAAATAATTTTGTAAATTTTTTTGAGTACCATGACCATTGAGTAGGGTCATGAGTCATGAATGCTGACATTAATGGGTGCAAGAGAGGATTGCAGTTCTTTAGATGTTGTTGTGGGGTCTTTTGTGACCTCTTGGATAAGTTGTGGCTGTCCTCTTGGGGTAATTTTGGTCGACCAGCCACTCCTGGGAAGGTTCACCACTTTTCAATGTTTTCTCCATTTGTGAAAAAAGGGTTTTAACTGTGGTTTGCTGGAGTCCCAAAACTTTAGAAATTTCTTTATAACCTTTTCCAGACTGATAGATCTGAAAATTTACTTTCTTTCTTTTGTCATTAGTTCCTGAATTTATTTGGATATCGGCGTTAAGTCTAGATATTTGAGTATCTTTTGGTCGACTTCTGTATCAGACAGGTTCTATTTAATCTATTTGAGTGATTTCTTGATTGAGAACAGGTGTGTAAGGCTTGGGTGTAACATAATAAAACATGTTGTATGGTACCTGATTTCAGGATAGCCCCTGTTCCCTACGTTAACGCTGACATTGTAGGCACCAGGGGGCAGTGTGGGTAACAGGCAGGTGATGGTTTCGTTGGTCCAGGTAAGCACCTCACACTCCATGTTACCTATATAGACCGAACATCCGCTGGTCTGGTTCTCGAAATTGATTCCTGTCACGTTCAAAGTCCTGTTTCCTTTAACACACAATGGAAAATACTCAGTGTTACAGACAATAGGGGCACTTTCTTCATCTTTATCTACTATTATCTTTTCAACAAACCGTCAAATAGATGCATCCTAACAACCGTAAACACCGTATGACACTTTAGATCACAGTGACAGATTTCTGTCTTCTGAGAAAAACAGGACAGGTGAGCTCACAGCCAATAATATCGTTTCCAGGATGTTGAGAGGGGCAGTAAAAGCCCGTCGCTGCCTGGAATTTGCAAGGTGCGTCACAATTATGCAGGCTAACGCTTGCACAACGCTACAGGACACAAAGAGCACTGTCGGAGGATTAGAGCGGCTGCACGAGGGGGAAAATAGCATGAGACACCTGATGCATGAACCTGTTTTTAGTGTCTACGATCTGGGGTCATGAGGGTTAGATAGAAGCCTATAATTATACAATAATTTAACCATAGAGTTATGTTCATTATTGAGGAACAGCAATGGAGTTCCCCGGTCAGTTTGATGTCTGAAACAAACAAAAAAAAAATCCTAAAAAGCAGTGCGAATGTTTCTATTATTAACTCCATTTTTAATTTGAATTCTCTTTGTTTTAGTCACATTTAATCAATTTACATCATGTTTTATCCATGCTTTATTCTTATTTTATTTTATTTCCGTTTTTTTGTTATTGTTACATGCTTTTGTAATTTGATTTCTCTGTGTATTATCTAATGTAAAGCACTTTAAATGGCCGCTGTGTATGAAAGATGCTATATAAATAAACTTGCTTTCCCTTATTAACTTCATTACTTATAATTCTATCAATATTTAGTGCAAAGGTGTTCCTTACCTCTAACAGGTAATGCTTCAATAAGGATCATTCACTCGTTTTTCTTGTTACTTGTTTTAAAGTTTCAATACTTTTAACATTACATTAACATTTTGAAAGACCCCGCATATAAAACACAATAGTTTTACACAACTATAAAACTTAAAACTTCAGTTTCTGAATCAGTTTCTCTGATTGTGCTATTTATAGGTTTATGTTTGAGTAAAATTAACATTGTTGTTTTATTCTATAAACTACAGACAACATTTCTCCCAAATTACAAATAAAAATATTTTAGTCATTTAGATTTTTTCCATTTTTTTCATGCATTTCAGCATGTTCTCCTCCACCAGTCTTACACACTGCTTTTGGATAACTTTATGCTGCTTTACTCCTGGTGTAAAAATTCAAGCAGTTCAGTTTGGTGGTTTGATGGTTTGTGATCATCCGTCTTCCTCTTGATTATATTCCAGAGGTTTTTAATTTGGTAAAATAAAAAAACTCATCATTTTTAAGTGTCTCTTATTTTTTGGTAGCTGTACATGAGATTTGTATGTATTATGCATTTTATGTTGATTACACTAATTAATTAAAGCAAGCAGAACAGGTAGAAACACTAACTAGTAAACAGTAGAACAGTGTTGAACTAAAGAGCCATTTAGGGTCATTCAGGTCAAATCAGATTTAGGATGGAACAAAGAGTCTGATTTTTAAATAGTAAAATGAGCTTCTATGCTAAAAACAGATCTGTATTTATAGTTTCAGTATTGAACTTAATATTTATAGTCTGTTCACATTATATGTATATTAAGTAAACACACAGAACAATAGGCTGTCTGCTACTGAGTTTAAATATAGAAATAATTGTGATCACAAACAAATGAATAATGTTATTTATATTATTACACTGTGATGTATTTAACCACAGGAATGCTTTGATGTCTTTGATGTTTCTTACCGAACACTGGTGTTGTTTGTGGTGTTACGTGAGTAACGATGGCCGTCAGGGCGTAGGTGTACGTGAAAACGTCGCGTGCCACGGCGGACATTCCTCCGCTTTCCAGAGTCACGTTCTGATCTCCAGATCCCTGAGATATAAACATGCATTCATTTTATATTTATAATGTTTTTTTTTTTGTTTTCATTTGAATTTTTTTTTATTACTGAATTTATCACATTTGATAAAAATAAAAACATATAACTTAACATGAACTTTCTTACTACTACTACTACTTCTACTACTACTAATAATAATTAGAATTAGAATTATGTACTGTATTAACCTTCTGAGACCCGAACTCATGCATGGCATGCATTTTTTATTTCTCTTTATTTTGCTATTTGGGCTAGTTTGGGCACCTGATTAGTGTAAAAACAAAGAATTATATTTTTACATGGTGTAATTTCTGAAAAAAAAAAATATGTCCACATATGAGGACTTCAGTTCTATATTTCGATAGAACACAATAAAGTTGCATTAAGTAATGAGTAAAGCAAGTGCTGCTTTAACACGAAGACATAACAAAGTAAAGAAAAATATATAATATTTACTGTATTTAATGTTTATTTAAATTTCTGAACAAAATCAAATCTAAAACCTGCTAAACTCTTCTGCCACCACTAGGTGACAGTATAATGGTAATGGCCTCATAAGTGGACACCAGGCCTTTATAGAGCAAAATTTAGTGTTGTGGTCTAGACAACCCAAAATGTGATGTCCACACATGTGGACGCCAGGTCTTAGGAGGTTAAATATGAACACAGAGATCTGGTGAACTTACTGCAGGCACTCTGCACCTCAGCTCATTCAAATCCACGGAAATGACGTCACAGGAAGCGTTCCCGACGGCGGCCACTGTGTCAGGACCAAAACCATCCCCAACCACGGTTATGACTGTTCCCCCTACAGAGCAACACTCAGGGATTAGTCATATAAGCATATTAGCATAATAGCAAAAACGTTCTATATCAATATTTCACTTTAACATAATGTGAGTCTGATTTTTTTTTACATTATGACAAAAATTCAATCAGAAATGGACCAATAAATATGCTCCAAAATGACTTTTTTTTATTTTTCATCCAGCGTTGACGATCATTTCTTCTATAAAGTCGGCATTTGGGACATACAATGTACTAATTCTCTTAATTAATCGTGGGTGTGGTTAATTCTGGGCGTAACATGAAACCAATAAACCAATCAGAGTGTCTCTTGCTCATCATTCCCTTTAAGAGTCAGGTGAGCTCTGACTTTGGTGGATTGCTATTTTAATGGTGCAGCACTGACCTTCTTGTTCATGCTCTAAAGGTATATAGCAATGAACGACTAACTGTTGACTGTTGTCAGGGTTTAAATCAGTCAGTGGAGCTCCTGTGTTTTCCGTTGCCAAGATAAACAAGCAATAAGCCAGAAATGAACCTGAACACACCTCATCTAAAGACCACCACGCCCATCAGTGTAGATTTTTTCAGAAGCGCTGTTGCTATGTAAACGACACTGGTGCAAGGCATGAAAATAGACTGTTTGTGGGGCTTAAGATAGCAATGAGCATTGCGACGAGCCTTAAGCAGTCTCAAATTCTCCGACATTCAGTAAATTTGCACTTTTCATTATTATTTAAATATCACTCCTCTCTAATATAAATTAAATTAGACTTTTCTGTGTTACACAAGTGATGCTTCCAGTTTACCAGTGACGCTGCCTGCAGTGGGATTTATGGAGGTCACTTCTATCTGGTAAGTGAAGTTGAAAGGGTTTCCTCCTTGGTACAGAGCATTTCCCAACTGAGGGAAACTCACAGAGACCGGATACAACCCAGCCCTCGCTGGACCAACAGTACAGGTGAGTGATGTACCTGTAACACGCAAACAAAACACACAAACAACACAGAGTTCACGACCCACTTTTATAGAATACAAACCAAACAAATTTACTTTTGAAAAACAGCCTTCAACTCTTGCATGGCATGCATGTTTTATTACTCTTTGCTATTCAGGCACCTGATTAGTGTAAAAAAGAATTATCGCTTTATATGATGTAGTTTCTGAGAAAAAAAATGATGTCCACATACGAGGACATTAGTTTTATATTTCGATAGAACAAAATAAAGTCGCAATGAGTAATGAGTAAAGCAGCCTTTTCTGCCTGAGTGCAAAACAAAAGTAGAAACAACAATTGTGCCCCTTTGAGCAATATTTGAGCTAATTTGAAGTGGTGCTTCAACACGAACGAAGACATAACAAATTAAGAACATAAACATTTACTGTATTTACTGTTTATAACATATGACAACTCTTCTGCCACCACTAGGTGTCAGTATAATGGCCTCATAAGTGGACACCAGGCTCTTATAGAGCAAAATTATTTAGTGTTGTAGTCTAGACAACCCAAAATATGATGTCCACACATGTGGAAGCCAGGTCCTAGGAGTCTAAACATACATGTGCATGTAAAGTTAAGAGCAATTTAAAGAAACTGAGGAGAAACATGAACACAAATACAATACAAAACTACAAACTTAATAATTTGTTTTGTTGGTTACTAAAAGTTTAAAACTTACTTGTAATTTGGAGAACTGAGCACGAGACATTTCCTATCTGCACTGAGGCATTTTCACCAACAAATCCAGATCCTGAGACGGTCAGAACTGTTCCCAGAGAATTGGCTCCTGAAACATATCATATGCAGTATATGAGCAATTGTGCTCTCTCAGGGCTCCGGCAGCTGATGGCAAGCTGCATGACCAGGATTCGAACCAGCAATCTCCCGATCATAGTGGCACTCGGCCACTCGGTGCCAGACATTATTAATATATTTAATAAAAGGTCATTGCTCTTTTTAGTGATGCAGCAAATATTTGGCAACCAAAAACATTTGGAAGTTGGAAGTTGGACAGTTGGAAGTTGTTAAAAAAGTGAAATGTATTATTTAGAATGAGTAATGATTAATTTAATTGTTAAGAAGTATGTTGTGTATTGTAATATTTCCTCTATTGTTAGGATTTTCTTTTTCAGCAGCAGCAGCAGGCCCATAATTAAACGAATGAATAAAAACTTGTGAAAACTACTCTTTAAATAGGATGTAATTGCATTATTATCGCATTATTATATTATTATAGTGTTATAAATTGTCTAAGAAGAAAAATAATATTGTTTATCAGAATGTTATATATTTTTTATCATGAGGAATGACTAATTTAGTTTTTAAGAAGTATGTTGTATATTGTAGTATTTCCTTTAATTTTAGGATTTTTTTAGCATCAGCAGAAGGCCCACAAACAAATGAATAAAATAAATAAATGAAATAAATAAATTAAATCAATAAATTATTAAATAATAATAAAAAAAAAAAACTATTGTGACTCATTATGTCAGTTTTTTTTTTATATTTTGCTCAGCAAAATATGAGTTGATTTAGATTTCTGTGAAATAAAATTTTATAAAATGATCTAAAGCAGTTTTTTTTTTACCTTGTGAAGGAGAAATCCCGGTCACTGTCGGGGTTTTAGCCTGACTCCAGGTGAATCCACAATCACCTGAACAGACTGATGGGATCCCGTTGATGAAAACTTGTACCTGAAAAATAATAATAATAATATTTTTAAACTCATATTTATGATATTTATAATAAGACAAAGGTCTTATTCGGTTTTATTACAGAAAAATATATTTATTTCTTTGTTTTAATCACAATACTTCTATTATCAATGAGCTTCTACTCTCAGAAGATGTTTAGAAGCTGAGGTCCAACATTAAAGGAGAAGTCTGGTGTGAAATGGACTTGTAATAAATGGGTTGTAATAAAACGTGAAAATAAGTAAAAAGTTTTGTAGAATAGCCTTTAACTCTGTTCTCCCCAGAATTCCCAAATATGGCACTTTTAGCTGATGCTCCCAACAGACTTACAATGCAAGTGATAGGGGCATAGATTTTCTCATGCAAATAAATCATTATTTTTTACACCATTATCAGGAATTCTGAGTGACCATGACATTTAAAATGAAACACTTTAAAACTAGAATTTTTCTAGAAATATTTTATGAAAACTCTGTTTATACACACAGTTCTGTTTATAAAATAATTCTAATGAATGCATGAATATTATAGAGATATTTTCAGCAACAGCTGGAATTCATGTATTTTAACAGAAATAATGTATATATTTATATATATCAAATAAAATCAAATAAATATGTGCTAAGCATTTGTTAACTGGTTTTGCAAAGTAGTCGCTAAGGTGCTGCTATGATATCTGTGGTGGTTGCTATGGTGCTGTTAAGTAATGTGTATGTATCAGTCAGTAAAGCAATTTTTTACCTAAAAATGAGTTATGAACGTGCACAAGTTCTTAAATGTCAGGGCTCTCAGAATTTACTCAGAAGCTACTTTCAGTTTGTTAATGGTGTAAAAGTAGTGGTGAATTATTTGCATGAGTTACTCTATGCCCCTTTCACCAGCACTGTAAACCTGTTGGAAGCATCGGCTAAAAAAAAGCTCTGTATTTGTGAATGCTGAGGGGGATCATGTTACAAGCCAAGTCCGTTTCACTCCGGAGTTCCCCTTTAACAGACACAGCGACACAATAAGATTAATGGTTAATTATGGATTAGAAAAGATAATCTCCTTTAATCCACAATTAAACATTAAGATGCATTATTATACAGCCCTGACTCCAGGGAAACAACACTGAATCAAGCGACACACCTCTGATAAAACCGTAGTTAAAGATTAAGAAGGTAGATAGATAGATAGATACTTTATTAATCCCCAATGGGGAAATTCATATGTCCAACAGCACACAAATAAGAAACAAACGCACCTGAGTCTTATTTGTTGGGACACGTAGGAAATCTCCCATAATCCTTTGCTTGAAAAGGCCTCCCCTCTCCACAAACTGTGCTCTCACAGAGGGGTTTACTCCAATGACAGCAGAGTCGTTAATCTGCGAAAGAAATAGAAGAACATAAAATATAAATGGTGATAATGCTTCATATTCCACATGCAAGAAAAAATTTAATAAGAAAAGAAGTTTTGTCATGGTTGTGTAGCAAGGAGCAGATGCAAATTTAAAATTTTATTCTATTGAAAATATAGACGAGAAAACAAACAAAGAACTAGAAATTAACAAATAAACACGGAGTACACAGGAAAACACATGCGACCTTAACAAACTAAAAATGTACAGGAACCAACATAGGAAACAGGAAACACAGGACTATAAATTCACACAGACAAAACAGGAAACACCTAGGGGCAGGTAACGAGGGGGGCGGAGCTACACATTTCTGTACTTATTACTTTAATAAACACATTTTTTTTTGTTAAAAAAGTGATGCACTGGTTTGTACCTGCAGTAACGGCTGGCTGCCTGGCATGGTGAGCCACGCAATCGTCCAATAGTGTCCTTTACAGTCCCCTGTCCCCGTCACGCTTAACTGTCCCAGATCTGGAATACCCTGAAGAGCAAACTTCAGGTCATCTGCACTGATGTCCACTGGCAGACCTGTAACACACAGCCACACTCATTTCACTTTATTCACTTTATCTAAAACAGCTGCAGATCTGACATAAGTAAAAAATTCCTTTTAAAGAATTAAACAGGTTTTCAGACCTTCCACGCGCTGACCGAAGCTCTCCACGCTGAAGGTGCCGCTGAGGGGAGGGCTCGCTCTCTGGGTGCGGTTCACGGTGACTGTGGTGTTATCCTGACTCACCACCACAACGTCCTCTGTAAAAGCGTGTCTCCGCTTTAAGATAAAAAAAAGAGAATTGTAGAGAGTTGTAAAAATTAGCAACATCTAATTTTTATGTTGAGCATTGTGATTTTATTTTTGTTCTTAAGTTTTCTAAAGGACAAAAAACAGTTAGAATGCCCTTTTATAATTTATAATCTTACAAAAATCCAAATTTTTCCATTAAAATGATTGATTGATAAAAATGCATGTAAAAATGTAAAGGGTCAGTTCGAAATTTAAATGCTAAAATGATAAAGTAACTTATAATATATATATAATATACAGCTCTAGAATGTTTCTGAATCAGTTTCTGAATCAGTTTCTCTGATTTTGCTATTTATAGGTTTATGTTTGAGTAAAATGAACATTGTTGTTTTATTCTATAAACTACAGACAACATTTCTCCAAATCAGATTCCTAATAAAAAATTCATTGGTCATTTAGAGCATTTATTATTTGCAGAAAATGAGAAATGGCTGAAATTACAAAAAAAAGATGCAGAGCTTTCAGACCTCAAATAATGTAAAGAAAACTAAAAGTTCATATTCATAAAGAGTTTTAAGAGATCAGAAATCATTTCAATATTTGGTGGAATAACCTTGGTTGGTTTTTAATCACAATTTTTAATTTCATGCATTTTGGCATCATGTTCTCCTCCACCTCCACCAGTTTTACACACTGCTTTTGGATAACTGCTTTTGCCACCACTCCTGTTGCAAAAATTCAAGCACATAGTTCCATCTTCCTCTTCATTATATTGCAGAGATATTTAATTTGGTAAAATAAAAGAAAATCATAATTTAAAATGCTCTCACTCTGTATATATACAGTATTTCACAAAGGTGAGTACACCCCTCACATTTTTGTGGATGTTTCATAGTATCTTCCCATGACACAAGACTGATAGAATGTATATTTTTCTTCCTGAAATGAGGCTGAACAGGAAGTTATCGGTGGTGATGTACTGGAACTGGTGAGAAGGATGTGGAGATGTTTCGGAAACGCCACCCTATTAGTAGATTGATTGACAGCTAAATTTTGACATTCGTCCAAAAACAACCACTACCATCATTACAACACATCAACCAGAACCAGAACCTTAACCATGCTTATTCTCATACTCACCTTCAGGAAGCCAACCTGGATTAACGGGAACCCAGAGGCACAGTAATACGGCGTGGCGGTGATCTCGAACGAGGCGATCGGAGAGTTCAGCTTTTGCACTGAGATCTGCTGAAAGAAACGACCAGAATCGGCCAGAGCTGGCGGCCTTCTTCTCTGGACAACAACTAAAATAGAAAAAGATCAAAAAGAAGACAGTCTAACGTCAGTATCTTTTAGAATAGCACTTATTAAAAAAGGATAAGTAAAATTGTTTGTTTAAATACCATTAAGATCAATCATGGGAGCTTTTCCGAGCCGAACTGCGTCTACGTAGTAATCTCCACCGTCCATGTTCAGATGCAGCTCCATGAGTCTGTGGTTCCTGCCAGGGAACTTTGTCTGCAGGGCAGCTAAAAGATCCACACATGTGTATTTCCACCTGCATACACAGAATAATGAAGTGACCTCTGATTAAAGTTTTTTTCCACTAAAATGCACTTTTTGTAGTTCTTTTATATTCTGATATACAGTAGGTCTCTCTTCCTCATTGTCTGCAGCAGCTAGTAAAAGAAAATATTCAGAAAAATACAAAACGAGCTGATCAGGAAAAGCACCGTGTCTACATCAACCCGTGAATTAGTATTAATGGCCCCGCCCACCTTGGTTTGGGACCGCCCACAAACAGAACAGAGCTAAAGCGAGGAGCGACACACCATCTCGTCAGATAGGAGATAACTAACAGTGCTAGATATTGAACAGCATGCAGTTAATTTCTGTGTTATTTGTGCGAATAACACATCAGTGTTTATATACTTTACCCAGTAATTCAGAAAAGAGCCAAGAAACGGTTAAAATGGTTAGAATTAGTCTATGGAGGAAAAACACCACCAGCCAAGTACAATTGAGATAGGTAGGTGTATGTTTAGAATAGTTATATTTACACTAGTTAAAAGTAGTAGAAATACACCCCAGGTTCTCATCTCTGTGAGTAACTATAGGTTTAAATAGGATCTCCTGTGGATTTGGCGTTTTTTTATTTACAGAGACTCTAAGACTCTAGGTCAGTGGCTGAACTGCACTTACGCATTTCCCTGCTCGAACACTGAATAGATGGTAGTGGTGAGTTGGTAGGTGACTCCTGTGCTGTTCAGATAGGTGAACACCAGTTCCAGCCCGTTATGTAGGTAGCCTTTATATGCCAAGCAGAGCTAAAACAGAAAAAGAAGAACACATGTAAATACTAAAAATCTTTATAATTTGAAATAAAGACTTTATAATTAAGTGGAATATTAATGTCTTTATTAATGAGGTATTCTTTTATTATTTCCTTTAAGAAGAAAACTGAAAATGGAAAATTACATTATTTAGCTTGTAAGTAGGGCTGGGTCTCGTTTTAAAGTTTTCAATACTGATAAAATACCTTGATTTCCATATCAACCCCAAGCAATACTTTTTTCATTACCTTTTTATTAACTAAAAAATACAAAAAGCGATAATAATTCTCACACAGCGTAACAGCCGACATGAGTAATCTCACTCTCATACTTTTCTCGAATCATTCTGCTAGATGAAGTTCAAGAGAGAGCGAGAGAGTTTGAGAGTGAGAGAGAGAGAGCGAGAGCAATAGTGAGAGAGTTTAATAAAGAGAGCGATAGTTAAAGAATTTGAGAGAAAGCGATACAGTGAGAGAGAGTGAGACAGTGTGAGAGAGAGCAAGAGAGTGAGAAAGTGTAAGAGCGAGAGAGTGAGAGAGAGTGAGAGAGAACAATAGTGTGAGAGAGAGTGAGACCGTGAGAGTGAGAGAGTTTGAGAAAGAGTGATAGTGAGAGAGCGAGAAATAGAGTGAGAAAGACAAAGTGTGAAAGCGAAAGTGTGAGAGAGAGTGAGTCAGTGAGAGTGAGAGAGTTTGTGAGAGAGCAATAGTGAGAGAGTTTGAGAGAGACCAATAGTGAGAGTTTGTGAGAGAGTAATAGTGTGTGAGAGACCATTTCACCAATAGTGAAAGAGTTTAAGAGTGAGAGAGTTTAAGAGAGCGAAAGAACTCTGCGCTGAACTCTCTCTCTTTGTTTTTAGAACCTTTAAGTGCGTTTTATGCAAAGTTTTGAAAATAAGAATATTTTTTATCTTTCAGTACTCAGTAATACAGAAATATTTTAGTAAATATCATTTTGATATTAAGTTTTGATCCCCAGCCCTAATTGTAAGGATTAGTCGGACTCTTGGGTTCTTTGAGTCATCCGTTTTAAAGTCAGCATTCTGTATATGAGCTACTCTTCTGTACTGTTTCCCAGCATTCAGTGCTTTTAATAATTAGCTGATACACATGATGAGATGAGTTCTTACTGTGCCGTACTGCAGAAGAGGAACCGTTCCATAGGCCACTCCAGACGGGTTCACGTCATCTAAACTAAACAGAACATTTGGGTTCTTCAGGGACCAGCTGCCACAGAACGCCTCGTCATCATTAACGATCGTCCCTCTGTTGTTCCAATAATATGAGAACTGGAGAGAAGGGTGAGAAATTCTTTTAGGGCTAAACATCTGAGTTCTCATTTATGCTCAACATTAAATACAATCACAGTCATTGCCATTCCCTTTAAGAGTCAGGTGCACTGACTGATTTTGGGGAATTGCTATTTTAACGGCGTAGTGCTTTTGCTTATCTCAGCAGAGGAAACTGAGCTGCTGGTTGACGCTGTGAAGGAGCTCTAGCAGCTCATTTACGGGAACAGCAATGTTATTTTATTTACTATTCTGTTTATTTTGATGTAAAAGTTGTTTGCCAGGTGTATGTGTGTGTGTGTAATGAGCGGGAGTGTATATGTGGACCATCTGCGTAGCTAAGATAGGATTGGATGTCTGACTGTTGACTGTTGTCAGGGTTCAAATCAGTAAGTGGAGCACCTGTGTTTTCCAGCATCAAGATAGCAACACGCCAGATATATACCTGAACACACCTCACTTCCAGACCACCACGCCAATCAGTGTAGATTTAATCGATATTTTATTTAATCGCTACAGAATAATCTTTTTTAATCTTTTTGAACCACTAGAACGTTGCTTGCAAAAAGCTGGAGACTTGTACAAAATGAACCACAATGAACACCTTAAACAACCTTTTTTGTGTCCAGCTATTTTTTGTATATTTTCTGTGCTTACCCCAGCATTAGTAGTCTCATAGTCTCTGAAATATTTAACTTGGGAATTCTCCACACTCAGAATCTCCTGAGGACATTTGGCCGACACCATTTCCTTCACTGCGGAGAGTACCTAAAGAGAAAGAATGACACACAGCGTTATTGATGCATCGCACCAAAAGTGTTAAAATGACCACTAGTGAGGAATCTTCAGCCTGCTAAACATGTGTGAGTGAGTGAGTGATTTGAAAACAAATCCATGAGGTGCTTCACACTTACATATATGTAAAAAAAACTATTTTTTATGTAAATAAGTGTGTATTCTGTATAACGCAAACATTAGAGTTCACTGCCAAATATTAAATAAATGTAAACTCGATATATGAGTGGATTTCACGTTTTTGTCCTGTTCTGTGTCTCTCCTGCCAGTCTCTGTGTTTTTCCTATTGTCTTATATTGTTTATATTTTCTCCGCCCTGGTCTTCAGTGCTCCCACGTGTGTTCATTTGTAACTCCACCCCTCGTTACCTGTCCCTGAGTGTTTCTTGTTTCCTGTTACTCCTGTGTGTGTATATATAGTCCCTTTATTTCGGTGTCCCGGGTCAGTTCTTATGTTAGGCGAAGCAAGGAGAGGACGCAAATGCAAGTAATATTTAATTTATTTAAAAGAAAAATTAAAACAAACAATAATTCAAAAGAAACACATAAAGAAAACATAGCAACTAAACTGACGTAACGATGTACTGTACAAGAACCGACACGGGAGACTGAAGCAAAGGAACTATATGAACGCAGACGGAAGTAACAGGAAACAGGAATCACCCGGGGACAGGTAACGAGGGGGCGGAGTTACAAATGAATGCAAGTGGGAGCACTGAAAACGCAGAAGAGGATGAGAACGAGAGTGACAGTGAAATTATTCCTTCCAAAAGATTAATAAAATAAATATGTGAGCATGTTATGGTTATGGAGGAATATATACAGAATATATGTTTAGAGGTGAACACACCTGAGGGGCTGAAGCATTGTAGGGCAGAGGGCTGGATGGAACGCCATCCCACAGCAGAGTAAAGCTGCTCAGGTCAGATCTTCCTTTCCTGATCTCTTGAACTGTGATGTTTATGTCTGACCAACCTGTCCAGTATTGAAGATCCTCAAAGTCACCTGACATGGACATAAAAAAGGGGTTAAACAGACAGTATAGCATTTAATACTGTACTATATACTGTACTACATAACCTCAAACATTTTTAATATTACAATTTTTCTACGCTTTCCTCAACTTTCCCAGTCTTTTGTTGCCCTTGTTTTACTTCTTTGCAACGAGTTGCAGAATCAAACTCAAAGTGAGTGAATATTTAAGCAATAATACATTGCACAATATATTGGCACATATTACACATTATGGCACAGACCTCGAGTGTATTATTGCGATATATTTATACCACAGTTCCATTATTATCACTGTTTATTGAAAGATTTTAAAGAGTTAAAGAGGAGGAGAAAATAAATAGGATCTGTTTGGTTATAAAAACTAAATAGAATAGTTCCATTGCTGCTCTGTTTGTTTGTAGCTGTGCTGTTTGGTTTGTAAGCGCTGCATGGTTGCTAGGTTACCTGTATGTGGGCGGAGTAATACGTACATGGAGAGCTTTGGTTACAGGAGTGCATTACCGGCTGATAACTACACTCATAGAACGCCTCTCAGCCAATCACATTGCAGGGTCGGAACTAACTGTGAATGTTTTTAGTATACTATTATAAAGAATGTATTACATGCCATCCATGTGTTGAGACAGTGTAATATGTGTGTTTTAACACCTGTGTTCTAGGAAGTTCCGGTTCAAAGTAATTTACATCCTGTATAAAAGGTTTCAGCTTGCTGAAGTTTACTAAAAGAATGGATTGATTCAGTAAAAATAAATGAAGTAAAGTTTACTAAAAGAAAGGATTGATTCAGTAAAATAAATGAAGTAAAGTTTACTAAAAGAAAGGATTGATTCAGTAAAAATAAATGAAGTAAAGTTTACTAAAAGAAAGGATTGATTCAGTAAAAATAAATGAAGTAAAGTTTACTAAAAGAAAGGATTGATTCAGTAAAAATAAATGAAGTAAAGTTTACTAAAAGAAAGGATTGATTCAGTAAAATAAATGAAGTAAAGTTTATTAAAAGAAAGGATTGATTCAGTAAAAATAAATGAAGTAAAGTTTACTAAAAGAAAGGATTGATTCAGTAAAAATAAATGAAGTAAAGTTTAATAAAAGAAAGGATTGATTCAGTAAAATAAATGAAGTAAAGTTTATTAAAAGAAAGGATTGATTCAGTAAAAATAAATGAAGTAAAGTTTATTAAAAGAAAGGATTGATTCAGTAAAAATAAATGAAGTAAAGTTTACTAAAAGAAAGGATTGATTCAGTAAAAATAAATGAAGTAAAGTTTAATAAAAGAAAGGATTGATTCAGTAAAATAAATGAAGTAAAGTTTATTAAAAGAAAGGATTGATTCAGTAAAAATAAATGAAGTAAAGTTTATTAAAAGAAAGGATTGATTCAGTAAAAATAAATGAAGTAAAGTTTAATAAAAGAAAGGATTGATTCAGTAAAATAAATGAAGTAAAGTTTACTAAAAGAAAGGATTGATTCAGTAAAAATAAATGAAGTAAAGTTTACTAAAAGAAAGGATTGATTCAGTAAAAATAAATGAAGTAAAGTTTACTAAAAGAAAGGATTGATTCAGTAAAAATAAATGAAGTAAAGTTTATTAAAAGAAAGGATTGATTCAGTAAAAATAAATGAAGTAAAGTTTAATAAAAGAAAGGATTGATTCAGTAAAAATAAATGAAGTAAAGTTTAATAAAAGAAAGGATTGATTCAGTAAAAATAAATGAAGTAAAGTTTACTAAAAGAAAGGATTGATTCAGTAAAATAAATGAAGTAAAGTTTACTAAAAGAAAGAATTGATTCAGTAAAAATAAATGAAGTAAAGTTTAATAAAAGAAAGGATTGATTCAGTAAAATAAATGAAGTAAAGTTTACTAAAAGAAAGGATTGATTCAGTAAAAATAAATGAAGTAAAGTTTACTAAAAGAAAGGATTGATTCAGTAAAAATAAATGAAGTAAAGTTTACTAAAAGAAAGGATTGATTCAGTAAAAATAAATGAAGTAAAGTTTACTAAAAGAAAGGATTGATTCAGTAAAATAAATGAAGTAAAGTTTACTAAAAGAAAGGATTGATTCAGTAAAAATAAATGAAGTAAAGTTTACTAAAAGAAAGGATTGATTCAGTAAAAATAAATGAAGTAAAGTTTACTAAAAGAAAGGATTGATTCAGTAAAAATAAATGAAGTAAAGTTTACTAAAAGAAAGGATTGACTGAAGTTCAGTTCACTTATTTACTCTGTGGAACTTAATTTAAGTCTTGAAACCGAGTTGAAGTTACTTTAATGTATCTGAAATTAAATTTACTTAAGATAAAGCAGATAATGCAGAAAGTTGCAAAAGTCTTTTTCTAAGTAAATTTTACTGATTTTTTCATTATCTGCTGATTATTTGCTGTATCTGCTGATTAACTCCCCTGTTCTTACCTCTATTAGAGTTGAAGGTGATGTTATACTCTGTCTGTGTGTCCAGGTCCTGCTTTGTGACGGAGACGGTGTCTGGCGTGATGCTCCACAGAGCGTTCAGCTCCGCCTGCACCACCTCAGCAGGTGCGCTGACCGGAATCGGCCCTGCGGCCAGAAACAGGAGAAACGTTGGGGTTAGAAGTGAATACTGAAATATGACACTTCTGATCAGCGTAACTGAGGAGTAACTGTCAACAGACGGGTATTAATAGCCTTTCAGACCAACGCTAACAAAGTTTCAGCACATCGCTGAGAAAAAATAAAGAGCTGAAAGGGAAGAACCTGTTCTGGCGCCTCCGTAGCCGAGGGCGTAGTAGGAGGAATCGCAGCTGTTCAGTGAGAAGCAGTGGCTGCTGACTGTAATCGTCTGGATCTCTTCTACAGGAACAGCTGAGCTCCAGCCCTCCAGACTAACCACCTAAAATCATAAACCCAAAAACAAACAAACCACTGAAAAACACCACAAGCCACAGATATGAGGGTAAACATGCGATAAACAATGAGAAAATCTGTGTGTATACAGAACTGTATAGAGAACTAAAGAGTAGAGAACAATCAAACATTAGCATCAGGTCTAGGCCATGGTGGAGAGGAAGGAGTTTTGATTGGTTGATTGGTTTGTACAGGTAACGAGTTCAAACAGGTGCAATTAATACAGGTAATAATGATGAATAGGAGGAAACAGATTATTAATAAAAAACTAAAATCTTGATTGGTACTGATCGCTACATGATCAAATACGTATTTAATGCAACAAAATGCTAATTAAATATTTGTTAACACTTTCTAATAACTTTAACTTTAAATTAATATACAGCTCTAAAAAAATAAATAATTTGTTGTATTTTTTAAATTAATTAATTAATTAATTTATTATTTATAAAAAAAATAATAATTCATTTTTTTTACTTTGATTTCTATGTTCTTTTGGTTTATTATTCATTTTATAATTTCCTATCATTCTTATCTTATTTTACTTTACTTTTAGTAACAATATTTTACATATATTTTATACATATTCTGCTTTTAATGTGTCTGTATTTTGTTTTTATGGTCTTTTAGACTCTTCTTTATTTTCTTTTTTTATCTTTCAACATATGTTTTTTTATTAATCTATATTAAATGTTGATTTAAATTTTGTATTTCTTTTAATTATATTTTTTACTATTTTGTTCCTTTATTGTTTCTAATTTCTTATAATTTTTTTTAATCCCTTTTATGCTGTAAATGCTCGGCTGCATTGTAAATAAGGGTCACCCTGAATGTATTCCTGTATTCCTGAGTGAAAATAAAGGTTGATTGATTGGTTGATTGATATTTCTAAGTCAATATGAGATAAATGGCTTTAATAATAATGTTCTCATGTGCTTAACATTTCTTTTCTTCTTTAACAGACCTGCTTCTCATCCCGAATGTCGTAGGTGGCGCTGATGCTCTGCTTCTCATTAACCGCTTCCATGGTCTGCTGAGCCGTAAAGGGGCTTTTCTCCTTAAAAAATCCCACATCAACTGAAGCTACACTGGTGTACTCCTGAAACAGGACCTCCATGTAGTACCTGTAGAGATATGATTAATAAAAGGCGTCAAACAGACCATGAACAAAATATAATAAAAGAGAAAAAGAAATATCTGATTATCTATTTTTACATTTGTGGAAATCGGTTGCCTTAAAAAAGTTAACATAACTTAGAACATCATGTTATTACAACTAAAGTGGAAGTTGATTTAACTTGTTTATTTTGTTATACTGTAAGACCGGATAAGTTGAGTTTACTTAACTTTTTTAAGCTCAATTTTAGTAAGTATAGGGAATGAAAACTTGAGTTAGTTATTACAACTAAAGTGGAAGTTGATTCATACACCAATAAACCACACAAGCACATCATAGTCTCCTCTGATTGGTCAGAGCTGTCTGGTGTGGAAGTAAGAAATTAAATACAGCGAAGAGAAGATTCTGTGTTTCAGTGTGTATATTTGTATATCTTTATATCTGTATATTTGTATATCTGTGCAGTTTGAAACTGATTTAATACAGAACACTGCAAATTTGCTGCTTCGCTTTTAAACAAGGGTTTTTAATAGGAGTCACCTGGCTGTATGCAGTGAACGCTGCACAGACCACACATGCAGCAGCATGGAGCAGCAGCAGAGACAGTGATTGTTTGTTCATAGCTGTGGTAATTAGCGTTATCTGGCTAATTTATCAGATTAAACTGCACCTTATCAGCAATTTAGCTCAAATAAAAGGAGTATATTTAATATCTGGGTCGGATCGAGACCGGATCACGTTCCCACCACAAGAGAACCAGAGCTCCAGAGTTCTTTTGATTACTATTTTCACACCTGCTCAATCAAACCTCATTAGGAGTACAAACCAACCCGAAACTGTTTAAACTGAACCGAATAGTGCTGGTGTGAAAACACCATTAGTTACTACATGATTCCTTATGTGATAGTCTGATAGGTCACTTCACTATTCATTTACTATTCATGTAGGAAAAAATTAAAAAAAGTAAAATATTGGACGAGAAGGTGTGTCAAAATCTAAAATAATATTATTTAGAGATCTAAACAAGATGTTTTTTTTATTATTAATTTATTCTAATACCCACTTCCTGCCTCAACAAAAGAAACACTTATACAACAGTAAATTTCAGCACATGTTTTACAGAATAGCAGAATAATACGAGGTGTTGTACTCACGCCACTCCTTTCTCTAGACGCATGGTTTTAGACCTCTGGGTAGGATTTGTGTAGTAGTTCCCGGTCCAGTAGCCAAGATACGCGATCTTAACCTAAATCAGACAGTTCAGAGGGTTCAGATCAGCAAACTGTGTAAAATCACTAAATAAAATAAAACTTTATATAAGGGTGATTCTTTAATTACAGACTATTTTTAAATAATAATAATAATAATAATAATAAAACAGTAAAATAAAAAAATACAGTAAAATCATGATTTAAAAAATCAGTATCCTAATTATAGCAGTAGTATATGTTGAAAGAAGTCGATTTTTTAATGTGAAACACTAAATAGAGGACTACTCAAGGGTTCTACTTTAGTAATCTATAGGCGAGCCATCACCTGCATCCTGCATTATGTTCTTTTGCGGGCGTGTCAGTGTGTCTTTGCTATCATAACGACGGGAAAAGTACACCTTGAGCAGCTTGAAACACACAAAGGTCATGCACTAATTCTCTCCCTTTAAGAGCCAGGTGTGATCTAACTCCTAATAAACACCTAACTGTGACTAATGTTTTGCTAGCATATAAATAAAATAATTAACTTATTAAGGTTATTTAAAAAATATTTTTATATATTTTAAATATACATTATTTTGTTTTGTATAATTTATAGTTTGAGGCCACAAGCTTCAATGTGTATTTTTCCTTTTTTATATGAAAATTATAATAATTTTAGATTTATTATTTTTGGTTTGGAACAACTGAATTGTAATAAAATACATATTGTTATTACCTATTTGTAATAAAAGTTCCCATAACAAATTAATACGATACACAGCTCTGCAAAAATTAAGAGTTTCTTTGATTTTATCAAATTAAAAACCTCTGGAATATAATCAAGATGGATGATCACAAACCATCAAACCACCAAACTGAACTGCTTGATTTTTTTTTTTTAACCATAAGATGCAGCAAAGAGTTAGCCAAAAGCAGTGTGCAACACCAGTGGAGGAGAAAATGATGCCAAGATGCATGAAATTAAAAACTGTAAAACTAAATGAGAATATTTTTATTAGGAATTTAGGAGAAATGTTGTCTGTAGTTTATAGAATTAAACAACAATGTTTAATTTTTACATTTTACTCAAACATAAACCTATAAATAGCAAAATCAGAGAAACTGATTCAGAAACTGAAGTGCTCTCTCCATTTTTTCCAGCGCTGTATAATAATATCAGTGATGTTAACAGGAAAGTAAATGTCTAAATTAATTTTTCTATAAAATATTTTTAATGTTTTCTCATTTTTCACACAACTGCTGACACGATTTAAAGTCCATACTGTACCTTATCTTCAGGACGGCCAGTTTGACTGAAGTACAGCTGGAATCGATCGTCTCCTTTGATTAGGAAATAGTAGTTGTCTGTTTCCGTCGGAACGAAGAAGCCTGAGAACCGAGCGACGAAGTATTCGATCTCATTGGGCCAGGTATAGGACAGAGAGTCCACCCACTGCACGGAGTAACCCGAGCGGCTGGAGTTATAGCTCAGAACATCCTCCAGACGGGACGGACTGCTGTTGTTCCACATCTCCATTTTGAACCCTCTACCACCTACAAACAGACAGAGATTTACATTTTATTTTTATAATATATTTAAGCATTAATACACTCGATATTCGTGCTATAATGTGTAATATTGGCTCTGCTGTGCTGCGCTCGTAAATCAGCTATATTACACATTTTAGCACAAACCTTTTAGCACAAGTGTATTATTGCGATATATTTATACCACAGTTCCATTATTATCACTGTTTATTGGAAGGTTTTAAAGAGTTAAAAAGGAGGAGGAAAGCAGTAGCTGCGCTGTTTGGCTTGTATTTGGTTTGTAAGCGCTGCATCGTTGCTAGTTTACCTGTATGTAGCGGAGCAATACATGGAGAGCTTCAGTTACAGCAGTGCATTACCGGCTGATAACGGTAGAACTCACAGAACAGCTCTCAGCCAATAACATTGCTGTGTATTCTAACCTAAATGTTATAGATTTATGATGACAAAATATTTTTTTTAAAGCATAGATTGGATTTGGAGTCACACAACAATGCAAAAAAAAAAAAAAAAAAAAAAAAAAAAATATATATATATATATATATATATATATATATATATATACATGTTTAAAGGATTTTAATAATTGTATGAATAAAAAAAGTAGTTGTCATTAATGTTTTTAATTACATATCTTACTTTTTTTTAATTAGGTCAATGTACATGCGTATTAGTAAAATGTATTTTAAAGTTATTATGTGTGGACATTTATATTCATAATTTCCTGGGGACAGAAATCTGCTTCTATCAGTGACTGAATTTAAACAAACATTGTCAAATTCAGCATGAAATGAACGTTTACAAGAGAAATCTCTCGTGAGGAGCGCTGACCCCGGGGTTAAACTCTGGTTTTGTGTCTGACGGCGCTCAGTGTACCGTAGCGTTCAGGATCTTTGTTAGACGACTTTTTGACAGACAACTTTACAAGTTGAAAGCAGCGAATCACAGAGCAGATCACGCTGCTATTGTGCGTCTGCATGCTTCACTAAACACAGTGTGAGGAGAAGCTGTACCAGGAAACAGCGTCACGTTGCTCCACTCGTACGCCGGCGTCCTGCACGTCAGCGTCTGCTCCGTCACGCTCTGTACCTCACACTCACGACCTGCGGGACACCAAACACACACACACACACACACACACGGGTTCATCCACAGGTACATCCATCACACAGGTTACAGTGAACATCCAGCACTGAGACTCTGTTCAAGAGTGAAGACGCGGCTAACGCTAAATAAAATAATTATAAATGCAAAAACTAATTCCACTACATCCATAAATAGTACCATCAATAAACTGTATAACCTACCATTATAAAATTGATTAGGTTATTTTATCATTTGATTTATTTAGTTTATCATTCTTTTTTTATTGATTTTTAGCTAAAACCTTTTTTAATAATCTTACCTCATCATATTTTACATTTACATCTAATATTATGGTATTGCATTTCTCTTTCTATTTTTTTTACTTTTTAAAAATGATTTTGTTTTATTAATGTCTTAATAAAAATTAACTGTCAATTACTTAATTTCCTTAATAATGTTAATTGTTTAAATTTAGATCATTGTTTAAAGATAGGATTGGACGTCTGACTGTTGTCAGGGTTTTAATCGGTCAGTGGTGCACCTGTGTTTTCCGCCACTAAGAGTGTAAGCTAGAGCCCTTAAACACATCACCACTAAAATTTTAAAATACAGCATTTCACACCAAAGCACCCTTTGTTTACTTCTTAATTATTGAATTCCTCAGAAACGTTGTAAAATCAATAGAATTAAATTCAAAAGAAGTTTAAACACACATGGATTCATGCTGTTATGCTTTATGTTTTTCTACATAACACAGCTGTTGTGACGTAAACAAATGAGGTCATGAAATCAGCCACTGATGTTCCTTACAGTTAACTGAAACCAAAGAAAGATTAAAGCGTTTAAGCATTCTGACTGTGGTGTATTTGACTTTTTTCTAAAGCTGAGAACTTGTTTTTATTTTTTATTACAGTGTAAACACTCCTATAAAATATAAAATCAGTAGAATTCCTCTTTAAAGAATTTGTGGCAACATGAATTCATGTCCTGTTTCCTGCTTTACATAGCTTATTTGTTGAGGTGTAAACAAAGCCATTCTGTCATTTGTTTGATGCAAAATTAAATTAGGTCACAACGTATTTAATGCAAATATATCCAGTGTATTTACTTTCCAAAACAATCTGTGAACAAAACAGTCTGTGAAACTAAACTACCCGAGGTCTCTGTATATGTTATGTCATGCTGATCATGGAAAAATTGTGGAAAAACTGGTAATCTAGTCTTTGGGGAATATTTATTTTGATTTGCCTTTTTTCCTGCAGCATACAGATTATTTATAAACATGAGCTCTATTTTACACTCTGTACAAGGCGTGTCATATTTTACACCTGACTAACAGCCTATTTTCACACCTTCAACCTGCGCCGTTAAAATAGTGTCGAAGATTAGGAATAAATATACACTGATGGGTGTGGTGGTCTGCAATGCAAAAGGGGTGTACACGTAAATTCCTAGAGTATTGCTATCTTGGTAACAAAACACACAGGTGCTCCACTGATTGATTAAAACCCTGACAACAGTCAACAGTCAGAAGTCCCAGAAGAAGGCAGTCTGTGGGAAATGACTATACACTGATGGTGGGTGAGAGGTGGGAGGACATGTCCAAGTGTGCGGGAGAAGTCAGATGGATGAGAAAATTAAGTATATTTTAGTGTTTAACGGAATATATTTAGTTTTTTTTTACTTATTTTTTTCTAACTAAAAAAAAAAGAACGAAAATATAAACTTATTTTTTTATCGTACAACAGGGTATTTATTTAAATATTGGCTAAAGGTCGTCAGAATGGCTTTTTAAAGTGTGTTGTCATTTTTTTTTACCTCCCACTAAAACTTCAGCTGGTTGGTCCGTCTCATCAAAGTAATTTCCTTGAATTGTCAGCAACGTGCCGCCAAGCAGACTTCCCTCAGAGGGGGAAACTCCAGTCACCTCTGCAAAATAAAATACAAATTAGAATTACAGAACATATTTCTCTTTCTCACAGTGATTTAAATAGAAATTAAACATAATTCAACTTGCTCTCATTTAAGCTGTAATACCTGCATAGGTTTGGAACATTGAAATCTTGTTCAGTGCTGAAACGCTGTACGTCTGAAAGTCTGGCAAACTCCTGAAACACATTAAACATATTTTCCATTTTGACTCAAATTTCATATACAAACAGTATTCATGGAGTATGGGCCCTATTTTAGTAATCTATAGGGCATCGGTCATTTGTGCACTGTGCAGCTTGATTTAGAGTGTGTTGGTGTGTCTTTGGTATCGTGAGGAGGCAAAAAATATGTCTTGCGTTGCTCAAAACTCTAAAAAAGTCATGTGCTAATTATCTTAATTAATTAAAAGTGTGGTTAATTTTGGGCATAACGTGAAATAAACCAATCAGTGCTACCAGCAGCACATTTACGGGAACAGCAATGCTATTTTATTCTTTATTCTGTTTATTATTTATGTAAAAGCTGGATTTGGTGCTCCTGCATAGCTAAGATAGTATTGACTGTTGTCAGGGTTTTAATCGGTCAGTGGCACACCTGTATTTTCTGCCACCAAGATAGCAATATATTAGCAATATTTTCCTGAACACACCTCATTTCCACACCAACCACACCCATTAATTTAGATATATATTAATAAACTCAGATGCTATTTTAATGGTTCGGGTGCAAGGTGTAAAAATAGACTGTTTACGGGGTGTAATATAGCTCAGGGTGTACAATAGTGCCCTATATGTTTAGCACTTGAGTGTTTTAGCAAATATGCAATATTAAGCATCTGGTTCCTCACTGACCTTCCGTATTCACTGTCCAGAATGTAACTGAGGTTGTGATGTCCTAAACGAAACAGAGAGAAGATCAATTAAAACCATTAAATTTGTGAATGATTTGAAAATCCTAAACTTATCATCTGATAAACATCAATAACTAACAGGTAAATTCCTCACCCACGTAAGATCCAGTCATCTTACAGCTCATGTATCCCCAGTCGCTGTATATAGAGTCCAATTTCAAGCCATACCTGAAGAGAGAAAAGAAAGAAAGCAGCTGAATGATGAGTATTAAATATTCTATATACTAAATAAAACATAATCTGATATTAAACAGATATTCACTCACAGTTCATCTGAATTGGGCTTTAGGAGAACACACGGCATTCCTCCCATGTACGCTCTGCAATGCAAAGAACAGAACTCACCCATAAACTTCTAAACATGCAGAGAAATTGAAAGAATAATAGTAGGAATTTGCAAAAGTTTGGGCAACTGTGAACAAATTACTTTCTACTATTGTTTAAAAGTGAAAATTCAACAAACTACTATAACTCTGGTTTATATTAACAAATTAACTTCTTTAAAAACATCTTTAAATAAACGCAATCCAGTCCTGAAGAGAAAATATAGTGGTTTACAAAAGCGTTCATACCCCTCAGACTTTTTCATATTTTGTCACCTTACAACCACAAACGCTACATTAGTGGCAAAGAGAAATTATGTAGAAACAAAGCAAACATGTGGAAGAAGATTCTGTGGTCAGATCAGACCAAGTTTAACTTTTTGGCCTAAATACAAAAAAGCGCTATGTGTGGCGGAAAAGTAATACTGCTCATCACCCTGAACACACTATGCA